>NC_134029.1:21276921-21583059 GCF_964204645.1 Tubulanus polymorphus
TGAATGTGACATCGCCGCCGCCGCCGCCGCCGTGGTTCGTGTCTTCGTTTATGAATTTGTATATGATTCGAGTGTTTGTTTTGTCGTCGTCCGGCTGTAAAACTGTACAATGTAGATCGAATTAGTTGAATTAGCATCTGGATCAAGTTCGTGTCGTATTCGGCAGTGGTATCGTGTGCAGGTGCTTGGATTTATATCTTCACTCTGTAGCGGCTGTTGAAGATTTCGAGTGATACAGCGGTTATCTTACGTGTTTATCTATGCAGGAGTCCGGTTTCCCCTTATCCCCCCCTGGTTCATATCAGAGTTGAATTTTTTTAAATATCTACCACGCATGATTGAATAATGTGAGGGGGTGATTTACAGCTAGGGGCAGACAACTGAATTGTTTTTATTTCACTTGATGGCAATGATCAGAGAGCATCGACCGAACATTTCACTTGTTTGCCTGTTATGGCATCGATGACAATTTTTTCTGGTTGATTCAATTGCCCTGCCAGCAAATCGCCCGATATTTTTATTTGTCTGTCAGTGCTGACATATTGTGTTTAGAGATCGTGTGCTATTGGAGGCGTTATTGGTATATCGTGTAATTTATTAAAATGGCTGCCATAAGCTGGTGGCGTACGGTGTCGGAAAATGAATTTGATCGCTACCTGTTGACGTTCGTATTTGGGCAAAAAATGCGCTTGTGCGCCCTTAGCTTTAGAGGGTGGCCACTCACCCGCATGGAATCAGAAGAAAATCTAGACAAAATTTGGGGAAATACTCGTGGAATTGAATGAATTTTAACATTTTAAACCAAGAAATTCCTTGGATTTATTTGTGGAATTTTTTGTTATAACAAGGAAAAATCTGGGAAAATTCGGGGAATTTGTAAATTGGACAAAAGTGACGACCCTGAATTCGCTGTTTAGCATCGCTATCAGTTGTAAAAAGATTCTTGCCCGCCCTTAGCTTTAGTGTTAATGACCTGATGCATAGGTTGATATTTTCTTATGAATTTCACTTGTTTTTCTATTGCAGGTCGTCGAGGGACCGAATTTCGTGGACCGACCCGATGAAAACTCCTCAGCATCAGCAGCCGTCCGATACAAACAACTCTCATGGATCACAGCAACAGCTCAACAATGATTTCCATCATCACTACCATCAGCCGAGACCGCAGCAGCAGCAGCAGCACCAGCAGCACCGTCGCAGTGATATATACCGTCCAACTTCCGATAATTTCCTCGCCAAACGTTTGTCCGCTACTCAACGACACAGCGATTTTTACCGTCCGAGTTTAGACAACTTGGTCGAAACAGTGCACCAGCGCGCCTCGGCTCGACTGAACGAAACCCGAGGTGGGGGCACCACCGCCAGCGCGAGTACCGATTCGTTAGACAACGTTAACAAAACTACTGCTGAAGACTGTCACATTCCATCCACGAAATCCGTGCCCGATATTAGTTCATCGTTTCAAAAAAGTAAACATTCGTCCGCAAGCCGAACCGAGGACGGTTCTACGGATAAGGTAGAAACGCGTTCCCCGATGGAGAGAGGTACTTACCGCGCTTTGAACGTTCATTCCGGATTCGATTTCGCGCCGACGGCTGGCAACGGTAAATTATGGGACCGCGACGATCCCGTCGAGAAGGAGCGTAAATCGCGACAACGTCAGACGCGAGTTTCGCTCGGTCAGATGGGTTATCGTAAAGTCGAGTTCAATCCGCCCGATTCGAACCGGCGCGTGAGCAGTTACGAATCGCGCTCGCCCCGCGGCGGCGCCGAACATTTATCGCGATCTAGTCCGAATTTACAACAACGCGAAGACGATACCTGTGATAATCCTCCGCCGATACCGCCGCGCGATACCCGTGATACGGTCAACACGCCCGCGACTGTTAGCACCGGTTACGAAAAAGACGATCCGCGCCACGCGCGATTCCCTTCGTGGTCGGAGAACCAGCATTTATCGTCATCGGTCGCGGGTTCCGCGTACGCGAAATCGAAACGACGTTCGTTTCAGCCGAACGCGTACGAATTACCGCACGAAAGATTATGTAAAAGCGAAGAATACGAACCACGGCGTTCGGTGGAAACGGTGATGAAGAGTTCGCCGCAGCCTCAGTACAAGAGCTCGGTTCAACGCGCCGTCGTTTCTAAGGTAGAATCTTCGTCCAACGCGCAGCAGCCGCCTAAACTCGGTAAAATGTCCGACGCTTTCGCGACCGCCGCGCTGCGTAAAGAAGAGACGAAATTGATGGAGACTTTCGAGAAACCGCCGAGCGACTTGTATCCTCGGTTCGACGCTTCGAGCTATCGATATCAACCGAATGAAGCGGAGGCGAAAATTTCCGATATCAATCGTCTGATTCGAGAGCCGAGTCCGCAGATAAATCCGCCGTCTTTAGAAAGCATGACCGATACCGAGAAGATCGAGGCACTGATCGATGAATACGAAGCGCTCAACGAGCGTCCGACGAGTTTAGAGGTCGCGTCGTCGCCCGTTCATAGTCGGCAGTCGTCCCGATCGTCGGGCACCGCGTCGCCGCTGAAACTAGCGACTAGTTACAGCGTCGTGCGGAGTCCGCTCGAAAAACCGGCGTCGTTCAATTTACCGTGGCCCCCTCCGCCGCCGCTCGAGCAGCAAGAAGGCGTTCACGGTAATCTGAAAATATTCCGCACGACGCCGAAGGTTTGTTACAACACGAGCACACAGACCGAGAATACATTGGATTCGCCCGATGGTAAAGATATGGTATTTTACGATTCCGATGTCGGCGTTCACGACGTTCAAACGCAAGTCAATCACGAATTATCGGACGTCGAAGATAACGTCTCCCGTACGATCGCGGTCGGTACGGACGACGACTCCGTTCTGAATTCGCCGTTCACCGAATCGCCGAGCCGCTCGCGGAGTTCTTACTCGCAATATTCGGAATTCGGTCAACACAACGCGATCCACGACGTTCGAAATACCGAATTGTTGAACGTCGACTTTCCGCGCGTGAGAGCTTCGCTCGCCGGTCCGGTATCGCACGTCGGCCAAACCGAGCCGTCGAACGAGTTGCGTAAGTCGGACGGCTATCAACAGTACAGCATGTCGGTCAATCGATTAAACGATACGAACAAGATTCAAGAAAACATCCGCGAAAAAAACATCAGCCAATCGAGCAACAGCATTTCGCAACGTAAACAAGATAATACGTTCAACGCCGGGGACGGGACGGCTCTCAGGCAGATCCATGACTATAGTATGAGTACGGCGCCGATGTTGCGCAAACTTTCCGAGGAATTCTTCATCCAGCAACAAAACGCCGCGATTCGACAACGACAAAATGAGAATCTACGCAAATCATGTCAGCAGAACGTCGTTGCCGAAGAACCGGACGGTAATCTGATCGGCTGCGTTAAGAGGAATTCGACGGAGGATATCGAAAATTTACGAAATAATAACACGGCCGCTGTTGAGGTCGCGGCGGAGCCTACGCACTTACAGCATCATCGACAACACCAACAAAAACTCTCCGAGCAATTACGATTCGAAGAAATCGAACTTCCGTGGGAAAAATCGAAGAAGCTGAAAAAGGAGAAGAAATACGGAAAAGACGGTGAGAAAAAGAAGAAGACGAATCCGTTCGACTTATTTAAGTCGTTCAACAAAAAACTGCGCGCGAATTCGGACTCGGATAAAAAACGGAATTCGTCTCAGTCGAGCGATTCGGATTTTACGTACGGAGCGATGAGAAGAACGGACAGCGAGAAGGCGCTTTATCGTAAACACGATGAGGCGCCACCTCCCGGGAAATTGAAGCGAGCGTCGTCGGAAACGTTTCGACCGATGAAAGAACGATTGAAATCCGCGAATCGCGACGAAGAAGAGATTCCCGTGTTCAATAGGGAGTCGATTTCGAGTCCGGTTTCGACGAAAACGACGACGCCGCCGACGAGAGAGACGGAGATGACGCGGGATGAAAGTTTCCGCGCCGAAAAACGTCATTATTCCGACCCGACGAAGGAGAATAAACGCGCGACGTCTTCGCGCAACGAACCCGACCGACGCCAGTGGTCGGATCCGGCGACGTCCGGTTACGAATCGAACGAAACGCTCGACAGCATCCAGCCGAGTATGAGCAGCTCGCGTAGCATCAGTCGACAGAGTTTAGAACCGTCGATCGTCGTCGGACTGTCGAAATATCACCGTCGCTCGCACATGGATTCGAGCAGCAGCATGCGATCGGAGGACAGCGTCGGTTCGAGCGAACGGTCGGCGTCGCGCGAGCATTTACACGCGATGAAAAACGCCACCGGCGCCGAAATCGCAACGACGTCGAAATCGCGTAAATCGTGGGACGGAATCCTCGACTCGGAACACGCGCGGATAGCGCTCGACCCGGCGATATCGGAGGAGAGCGGCGAGTACGTCGGGCCCGAGCGCCCGCGGTCATTGAGCACCGGTCAGAAACCGCTTAAAAACCAGTATATGCCGCGATTGAAATCGCCCAGCGGTCAAAGACTTATCTCGCCGAAGAGCGAACTCGAAGCCCTGTCTCCGTCTCCGAAAGAATTCCATCCGCGTCAGTCGCCGATTAATGTGCAATATATACTGAAAGATACTTTATCTCCGATGGACGTGCATACTGTCGTCAAACCGAGGCCGGAACCCCCGCCGGTGACGATGACACCGACATCAGCCCCGAAGCCCGCTGAATCGGTCGTCAATAATGAGAATCTCATTCAACCAGTACAAAAACAACCGATTCAAACTTGGGAAACGCGGGTAAGTTCTACGGTAAGACTTTACCCGGGCATGACCACTTTTTATTAACTCAGACAAAAATTAAATCAGTTTTGTGACTTTATAACGTATTTTTCTATCCTCAACTCGGAACAGTTTTGCTAGTCTATGTTCAACCAAGCTGCATGACTATTTGGTCAGTGTTCCCTGCTGAGGGATGATGAGCTGTTCGGTCTACGTTGACTTTTGATATTCTATTGTAAAAACTTTTGTTGTTAAATTGTAACTTAACAGGGCTTGATTATCCAGGGTTGAGCATAAGCTGGGTTATATCTGCCCTGCTTTTGTGTCAGTCCCGGATTTCAGTCAGATTTCAGCCACGGTTTAATCTATCATCAAACATACTTTATACTATGTAACATAACTGTTGCTAGCCATTAATGCATTGGTATAATCAATTTCATCTGATAACAACTGGTGCTGTCTGTATTATACAGCCTAGCGTTTGTACTATTGTAATTAGAGATACATAATCGTTTAATTTCGTACCGCAAAAACCTTTTAGCACCAAATCTCGTGAAAATAATTGTTGAACAGATGACGCCTTGAAAGAGCTCGATGATTCTAGAATGAGTGCGGGCGTTTCTGCTCGTTCACACGCAAATCATAAATTCATGTACGTCTGAGTGCTTAATCTTGTTCTGGTTTGTTTTTTTCAGGACAATCTCAGTTTGAGCGACGAATCTAATAATGCCGACCAGATGATTAAAACTCCTCCTAGCAGTCCGTACGCCGACGTTACAAAGCTTTCTTCACAGAATTCTACAGCCGACAACAATAGCAGGTATTTATCTACACTTAAAGGTGATCATCGATCAATTTCAGATTTATTCTTCATTTACGGCGTAAATTAGTTTCATGATTTATTGATTGATTTATTAGTCATTCACTTTTTATCTGTTTGCGTTGATATGGCCATTTTCACGTGCGGTACTTGCAAGCCGAGATAGCTGATTGGTTTGCGCTAAAGCCGGCGAGGTCGCCACTGTCTGGTCTACTTCATCGTTTTAAAAGTTGATTAATTGCTGATTATTCTAGTTAAGAAATGAAGAACTCGTTCTCGATTATTGACTGTAGTTCATTCACCTTTTTGCCTTTCTGTGATAGATAAACTGTTATTGGCGAAAACTTAGAATAGCATTTCTTAAGTTATCTGGTCACAATTCATGTTATCTCTCTTAGCCAGTGTTTGCTTGTGACCTGTTATTATTCCTTTAGAGAAAAAGAATTATCAGCTCAGAAGCACTGGTTTCCCATAAAAGATTACGTAATAATGAGTATTTCCTTCGAGTACTGTACCCGTTCCTATGGTTTTTGCCAATATTTTCTAAATTTGGATTGATCGCCAATGCCGGTGTTTCTATACGACCCCGGCCCTGCGGTATTGTGGCTCAGAAGCACTGGTTTCCCATAAAAGATTACGTAATAATGAGTATTTCCTTCGAGTACTGTACCCGTTCCTATGGTTTTTGCCAATATTTTCTAAATTTGGATTGATCGCCAAAGCCGTTGTTTCTATACGACCCGGCCCTGCGGTATTGTGGCTCAGAAGCACTGGTTTCCTATAATAGATTACGTAATAATGAGTTTTTAGTTACGCAATATATGTAGCTTAGACCAGATCCGAATAGTTTGCTAATTGTGCGAAAAAATTTCCACAAACAAGTCCTAAACCAATGGTCTTGTTTCATGCGGTTTGTCGAGTTACTTTGTTGACATAATCTGCATAGTTGTGTTATTACAATCACCAGACTGCGATGTGAATGTATAAATAGTAACTTATCTAATATACACGATGACCGAATGACTTTCAACGTCGCTGTAACATTTAGGATTGATACAAATGTATCGCAGTCAAGTGTTCATAAACCTCAGGTAGGGACGAGAAAACAAACTTGAAGTTTATTGACGCCTTCAAAAATAACGCATATTGCTTGATATTGTCGATGATAAATAATATGATATAAATTATATCATGGTAATATTACGAATGAAGTTATTTTGGAATTGAATTGACCAGCAACCAGTCTAGCCCTGATATATTGATGATCTAGTGCACTTCCTCTAAAAAAATAGATATTGAAATCATCAAGAATTTCGAAAAGGTTATGAAATGTATTTAATTACAAAACAAACACTAAAATTCACAATTGTTATCTTGAAATGTCAATATTGATGATGCACACGCCTACTAGGTACTACTGTGTGTAAACATTATTGTAACAGTTTTACGGCATCAAAAAATCTTTTTTAAGAAATGGCCACGAAATATGCAATCTTTATTGAATTTAGAATTGGTGTTTTCCCATTTAAAAAAAATCATATTTTTTCAAATCGTAAATAGCATATCTAGAATGTCATATGAATAAAGGGCATTCTTATCTAAGCTCTAGGTCCATGTGTTATCTAATCGGTTTTCGCGGAGAGAAAATGACATATTACGTGTTAAAATGAATCATATTTCATAAGGTGTTTTGTTAGTCAGTATGTTATTGTGTTGAGACTCTTCGAGGACTCTCAGATGTAACTGTCTGGAATGTCAATTCACCGGAAAAAAAATGGAATTTTTGTAGCGCGTTCAAATCTTCAACACACTGTCTCCTATTGTCTGTATTACGAAGATAGCTTGAATAGAGATCATGGACATTCGCTGTTCTGTTTGGACACTGATAATCTTTGGATAGATACGGCCTAGTTCAAGAAAGGGGAATTTTACTTCTCGATGTAAAAATATGAATCCTTCTTTTCGCTGTCTTGTGTTTATGCAATCAAACTAAATGGCAACTAGATACAATATATTAGGACGCGGTTTAAGTTTGTTCGTGAATTGGAACGAACAGGACAGCGTTTTCGATGCGAAAAATGAAGCAAACAGGTAAATAGATCCGTTTAACCAATTGTACTGCCATCTATTGGGTTTTTTATGTACTGTTTGAGTTAAGGGGACGAATTGACCAGTGAGATTTCTTATCTACCGAAAATGACATTAACCGACACTTTCAGTTTAGTGAATTGAGATTTTGAAAGTCACTTAGCGTTATACGAGGGGCTATCATGTCTCCATTATCTGGCGACCTTTTAACGATATTTAATCAGTGAAATTATTCAAACTTAACCTTAATATTTCAACATTCATGTTGTGTGTAGTATGTGTAAAGGTTCTATTGAATGGTAGTCTAGCTTAAACATATCGTCGGTTTTGGAAAAATTTGCGCGAAATGGATTCGAACGTGACTCACTGTTTGCATTTCATTGTAACATATTAATTTATCAGTCAGCTGTTAATGGTCACAATAAACATTAGGGCAGATTCTATATGTTGATATGTGCTATGGAGAGATATGGTTATTAATGTATATAAGTGTTGCCGGTCGGAAGTTTCACTCTTAATATATACCGTGTTCTAAGGATTTTAGCCGTATAGGAATAATGAGACGATACAGTTGCTTTACGTACGCGAGTCCTTATTCGAGTCCAATTTCGAGTCCGCAGTCTAGTCCTTGTTCTAGTCCTCGTTTGAGGGCGAAATTATCTAGATCTCCGTCTAGACCGAGACGGTGAGATTCAATCGTACCTGTTCACGTATTTAGGTAATATTTATTCTAATCCTGTGATTTTAATTTTCGCTGTTTTCCAGTCGTATGCGGCACGAAGAAAGGAGTAAATCGGTCGACGATGCCTCGGCGCCAGTGCTGCCACCTAGGAAGTACTTGCAAGACGAAGAATGGGCCGAGACGTCGTCTTCGAACGCTTCGGAAAAATCCCCGGAGAAAGGTTCGTCGTCGTACGCCGCTCAGCTACGCCAACAAGCGAAACGATTCTCTCAACCGCAACAACCGGCGACATCGTCGACGGCGACCGCTCGTACGGGTGTTTACCGCTACAAAATGTTAGGATCTATGCCGGAAACGTCGTCCGTACGAACATCAGCTCATTTGGTGCAAAGTAAAAGTGAGTCGAGCGTTCCGTCGCAGTTGAGCGTCGATTTTCATCACAATCGACCGCTGCAGACGTCGTCGCCGGTTACGACGACGGCAGACGTCGACGAGTCGAACGACAGCCCGAAACTAGTGCGAACCCCGGAACGACGGTATTTAGAGACTTCATTTCCGGCGAGTCCGGAACTGCCCCTTCCACCTCCGCCTGTTGCTCGAGATGGTTATAATAGCTCGTATAACGAAGACGATATCCCATTACCGGAGCCGCCACCTCTTCCTGCTGACCCTCCTCCGAGCATTTCTACTCCGACCGATACAAATAGGTAAGTGCGAACGTTCCATTCAGTTTTCTCAATTCATAGATTTTCTGTTTTCCGGTAGTTAGAAATTATTGATCTAGGATTCGGTGCAGTTCATGTTTGAAATTTTGAACGTTTTGAAATGGAAATGGGTCAATTCTAGGCCTTGAGTATCATGGAAAAATGTTGAATGGCATCAGTCATGCTGATTACAAGAATGCCTGGAAAATGTTGATTACAGGATTCCTGGCAATTGTATATAAGTCATGGATTCGGAGTCCTTGAAAATCATTAATTAATGAGATAAACATTTAGGGCTAGGTCATGAGCACTATGAACCCTGTCAGTGTTTGATTTGCTTTGATTCCGTGAAATATTGAATATTACACATTTGAATTCTCTGTACATCTGATCATCGATTATATTATAATCAAAGATGACCACATGCGGTAGATCAGATATGTACATGTCTGATTCTATTAGTTTCGGTAATTACTACAAAGCTAGGCATTCGTTCAGATATTTCTGGAATACTCACCTGAAGAAGCACTGCATCTGCTGCTAGTTGATTTATTATTGCAAGGGGTTCAGTTAGATAACAATCATCAAGTAGGTTAGGAGAACATTTGGGATATGAAGGTAATCTATCTAGTCTTTGGTAGAGTTTATAAATAAGTTGTAAAAAGGTAATCTCGGTGTTTTGATGATCCAGGAGTTTGTTGCTTTTTAGGACTTGTCAATAAGTTAGATTTGAACTATTGAAGCCACCCCTGATCTTTATGGAATTTCTGTAATATCTAATACGCTGAATGCCAACAGGTTTCATGGCACTGGCACATCATGTTTATGTTTATGTAAGTGGAAATTTGATTACGTATCTTGGCCCATTGCCTGAGGGTTGGGTTTCTCTGCAGGTCAATTACCTATATCCACAACCTAAATGCCCTGGACCCAGTTCCACAGTTTAGAGCTAGGATTTGACTCGAGAGTTACTGTAATTCTTTGAAAATGACCTGGGTCCAGTTCCACAGTTCTGAGATAAGATTTAACTCAAGAAAGAGTTAACTCATTGAAAATGAACTAACTTTAACTCGCAACTGTGGAACTGGATCCTGGTTAAGGTTTTAAGATTTGATTTTTATGGAAAATAGAATTCCCCTTTGTCCATGATTTTAATCATGTCGTGCATATCTAGGCCAACGCATTACTAAAAATAATGAAGACAAACTATTTTATCTTTTTCCTCATCTTCGGGTGTATATTTTTATCTCGAGAATGTTTATAAGTGGGAGTGTACTTTGATTTGGATCAAACAACTGCGCCAGTTCGAAACTACGAATGAATTCTTACTTCTATCTCTGTGCGAGAGGTAAAGGAGAAATATTCGAGTACAGTTTGAGAAATGGAGCACTGGGAAATAAAGGTATTTGAGAACTGTTGTAAATTACTGCAGCATACAACAACAACCTCATACTAAGAGCGGCGAGATATTTATACGCGCGGAGGTAAGTTTGACAGGTTAAGAGTGGCTTCTCTTCTCACCGGGATACCTGAAAGCACTGAGAGTTAGCAATCTGAAACTTGGCGCAGGTGCTTACCAAAAAACATTATCATTCTTTACCTGTACTTTGTTCAGCGCATGTTCATTCAGTCGGTTTATCCTCGAAGCCGCAGCCGTATTTTAAAGACCTCGGGTGATATTTTTTAGGAAGAAATTAAGAGGTTTCGCTATTTGATCACATGTGAAATTATCTGTTTATCTATTAAGTTTGTACACATTTCACCAGTCAACAGAGGATTAGACTGTTCTAATACGAGAATTTACTGACAAATACTTGAGTCATCATGAGGAAGGCAGATAATTTTTGCCGGATTTATTTACGTTTGTCTGCTTATGCCTCTAACGCTACCGGTATTCAGTTCTTGCCTTCTAATCGATGGTAGATCGGGAGTTGTAGGCTGGGGAAGAAAAGTGCGCGAACTAGGAAGTTTGTTAGGATTATAAATAAATCTGATGACCGCAAAGCAACTTTAGCGGTTTGAAAATATCTGCTCGATTTCGAGAGCAAATTACCGCGATTCTTCTGGGATGATTTTAATTTGCGTCGAATTTCGATAATCGATGACATGGTAAACATGCCGGGAGGAATTATGGACGAAACCGGCAAAAACGGAAATCATTTTCGAAAGTTGAAAAACGGTCGATTGTGGAAAACGATGGAAGTGATGTAAGTTTTTTTTTTTTTAAAGGATCCGCGACGATGTTTGTCGATCGTGAATCATATCATCGCCACTCTCACTCCCGGGGTTTTGCTCGCTCGTCACGCTTCCTTTTTTGGCTCTGCTCTACTACAGTCATCTCGTGTATATGTCACGATGAATATAAATCATCGGCGGTATTTCTGCGGTCAGCCGCCGCTGAATTCATCGCGCCATCACAGATGTCCCTTTCATGTGGTCATGTGGTTAACTCTAAATTTAATATCGACGTCAGATATTGGCAAGTTTTCATATATGTTATATTCCCCTGAAATATTTCCGTATGATTTCATTAATTCCGATTAATACGAATTTCGTTGAATTTCACAGTTTCCGCTGTAAGTCCTTTGTCGGTGTTTAATGAGGCTTTGTGATTTAAGTATTAATTAAAGGGACAGTTGGAGAGCTTTCTCAGCTGATGTTTGTTGTGAGCGGAGCCATCGTGATTACCGCCATTATCATGACGAACAATTGGCTAATTATTTTACTAATAAAAGTCTGCATTGAAAAACTGTGGGACAAACTTGTCACCACCATATCGCACCTACCTACCCTAAATCGGTTTAGTGAGATCACCCGCTGAGTCACGGATCAGTCTACTGTGAGTAAGGTTAGGTAGTTTCTATTGTGCGTCAACTCTGACCAGTTCATTTTGCCTTCAAAAAGATATTCGAAGTGTGAACTCAGTGAAATAATCCGGATTTGCAATAACACATACTGATTATTACACGTTAGCAATAGACAGTTATTTGGTAAGTGTTTCAGTTATTTCATATCACGCAAAAACAATGCGATATATGTATGTAGTAGGTGGATATAATGTATCAGGCCATCTCTGATTGATGAGGATGTTGCTCGAGGTGACATCCATGCCAGCACCTCACGTGAAGCCTGCATCATTTTTGTCTTTTGGTTACTGAAAGTTGAATCCATATCGTTCATGAAAATACCTTTCGAATCGACGAATGAAGTATTTGGTTTTTTTTTCCTTTTCAAAAAACGAGCACCAAAGATGTTAGGAATATCGGATATCGCAACCTACTGGCATTCGTATTCGTACACATTTCTTCGATTTAGGTCACTTGAGAACGGTGCGCGATAATTGTAGCTCTAAATACTAGCATTTATGCGATGTGATATCCTTTATAGAATGTATTCTTTCGATGCAGCGAGTGCGTTGTGTACACAGAGAAATAGACCTCGGCTTGAATAGAAATAAATAAAACTCATTTCGGATTAAAGACCGTCCAATTAGTAGCTAGCGTTATTTCTACACTGCGTTCTATTCCCTCTGATTTTATTATGGTTTTGAACTTGTATTATTGCACTCGCTGGTATACTAAAAAAACTGACTAGCGCGAACGTTATTCTAGCTGATTTAAATACACCATTCGTTAATACGTTTCTTTCTCGCGTTATTCTGAGCTCGGCAAAAAAAAAGAAGAAAATAACGTAATTGCGAAAGAAATTCGATAGCCACGCGCCATTAACTGCTGTTTTCGGCAATCTGTTATCGATAGTCAATCAAAAAACAATAATTCTGATTGATTATGCGATATTGATCTGCCGTCGGTAAGGTAGTCGTAAATCATCGCGATTTCTAAGCTGCTTTCGTAAACAACTCGGCGGGCGCATTCGCAAGGAAAGTATGCAAAATTTTCTTCAGGACTTTCAGGAATTTCCAAAGTATATTTCTTTTTGCGTATAATGACCGTGAAACAAGTGCTTAATGTCGATGCGTTTCTGATATAGATAATTTATTTCATAAAGAAACATTTATTTTCTTTAGAATTTGTGAATTTTTTATGACTCGACGAGACGTTTAAATAGAATTTATTATTATCATCGAGAAAAACTATTCCGAATAGTGTGTATTTAAACTTAGATCCGCGAGGTCATCGTGAATAGTGGAAGCACTGGTTCACCTTGTTTTCTAATCTGTTGAAAGGCAAATATTCGAAACTGCTCAGTCCGTTTTATACTCGCTACGTCGTTATGACCGTCAGGAATTCGTATCGGTAAGAAATCTGTCATATCGTAGCTCTAACACAAAAAATAGATGACAGGATTTTGAATGAGAGAATTTCGTTTGATTTTCTATTTACCGACGTTCTCGCGAATTTATTTATCTTGGAAATAATTCCCGTTGGAATGATTTTCAAATGATGTGTTATTGAATAGATCGGACGGGTTTCTATACAAATACATTGTGAATGTGGTGTGAACTATTAAACAAATATACAGACTTTGAAGACAGTTCGTCGGGTGACTTTAAAGTTAAAATTTTTGCCGAGATTGACAGTAGAATTCCTACTCAAACAAACTCCTATGAATTTTATTATCGCTCTGATTTATTCGTAATGATTGATATTGATGTAACGTTGTTGTTACAGTGATTTAGATGTTGAGCCATGCCAGTCTCGGAGACGTGCTAATTTTCTCAATAATAACTGTTTGGAGAATGTTTGCTTATTAATCGCCAATCAGGTCTAGTTTAGGTGGGATTATTCGCCCTTTGTTCCAACAGTAGATTTATTAAAGACCCGAAACAAGGTAGTTTCATTAATAGAAATAAGCTCGACTGAATATTGAGTCAGTGTATTGAGTCTCATTGATAAATTTGGAGGTACAGTAAAAGTTCTTTGTAACGCCATCATTGGGACCGATGAAAATCATGGCATCGTCACGAATTTGGCGTTATAAAGAATGGCGTTGTTTATGGAATTTGAGTCGAATTGAGTAAATTTGTTGTCTGAAAAATGTTGGCGTTATGTGAGCAGCGACATTTACTGTGGTTCTTATTGATTCTTTGGGATGGCAAATTTTCTAGATGACACTTAGTAATCAATCGAATGAATTAGATGTAATTTCTCTACTTCGAGATCAAAAATTCTAATGTGAGTTTATTTTCTATGTATATTTTCAGCTATTCGAGTGAATCGTATATGTCAAATCGGACTCAAAGAGTTCCGGTCGGAGGATTTGCTGGAAACTATCGCCGTTCGAGTTCGTCGTCCGGAGTCCCGATCGCGACTAACGTATCGACGTCTATACCGACCGACAATCCGATAACGTCTCGCGCGCCTGCTTCGCACCCGTTCAACAATACAGACGCGCGTAACTACGACAGCGGTAGCATGAGCACCGACAGCGACGACAGCGAAGGCAGGCGCCAACCGGTGCGCGATCTGGCGGCGAATTTCGAGAAGCAGCCTCGTCGTTTTCACACGCCGGAACGCGAGGCGGCGAAACCGCGCAACCCGAACCGGTCGCACGTCGCCGTGCTGACTGCGAAATTCGGCGGTAGCTACGAGAACCTGACGCGATCGAACGAAAGTCTGAGCAGTTCGAACGAAAACATCTGTGATAACAAACAAACGTTGTTAAACGCGAAGCGGCACGTCGAACCCCCGCCGGTTGCCGCGAAAACGACGCCGTCTAGGCAGCCGTTGACGCCGCATCGGCAGAACGGATCGTACAACAACGGTCACGCCGAACGGACTGACGTTTCGACTCCGGCTCGACAGATGGCGCCGGCGGATACCGCGACTAGTCATAATAACGACGCAGCGACCCCGGCGATCGTTCACGTGCGACAGAAATCGCAGGAGGAAATCGACTGCGATCAACACGCGAAGATTCTCGCCAATGAACTGAAAAAGAAAGATCGTAAACTATCGGAAGTGATCTCGCCGCCACAGTATCATAAAACGACGAAAGATTACATGGGCGATTTATATAACAATACGGATAATATTCCGACGAGGCGTATATCGATCGGAACGCCTAACTCGCGATATAGCGTGGCTAAACCGGAAAATTCACCTTCGCAGTAAGTATCCATAGAATCTAAACCCCTGGACCCAGTTCCTCAGTTGTGAGTTAAAGTTAGTTCGTTTTCAATGAGTTGGCTCAGAGTCGATTCTTAACTCAGAACTGTGGAACTGAACCCAGTTCAGTTCCTGGCTGGTGTGGTGGGTTTGTAAGGGACACAATAAAAAAAGGGGGTAGTTCCCTGTTCCATTTACAATTTCAAAATCAAACACCCCGTTTCGCTCCTGGCAGGTGTGACTGGTGGGTTGGTAAGAGACTCAATATCAAATAAAAATCTATCACTCAATCAAATAAATAAAATGGATAATTTCCTATTCTGAGATCAAAAAAGATTGCGCAAAACCTGTCACTAGAAAAATAGGAGTTCTTCTTTACTGTCTGAAATATTTAATGTGCGTTCTTCTGTATATTTTTCTGTAGCTCCAGTCAACTTCCATCATCTCCATTTGCTACCGGTACGTTGAATGATGACGACATACGACAAAACTTGAAAGATGAATTCAACACATTGTCTCTCGATCAGAAAAAGGTACGAAATCGTTCCTTTCTAACTTGAAAATTTTGTAATACGTTCAAACGCTTTTAAAATCTGTATTATTTCTAGTAGATTAGCCACAGACTGATGTGGAGAACATACAATAAGTTTAGAACCCACTATATACAAAATATAGAGGATTAAACACAAAATTTATTACTGTACTCAAGAATTAGAGATAAGAGACCATCATCGGGTGCTTCCCTGGAGAGAGTCCAAAACGTTTATTTTCAATTCTTGAATAATAAATTTTGCTTTTATAATCTTAGAAATTTAGTATATAGTCCATTCTAAACTTGTATTCATTCTGTATTCAAAGAGTTTCCCGTGTTTTCATTTTACAGGAAGAACTTATCATACGCATAAACAAGAAACTCGAAAGTCTATCGGAAGTCAGGAATAGTCTCGAAGACGATATCGCCGAAAATAACAATCTCGAGAAGGATATATCGCGTTTGGTCGAGGAACGATGTAAAAACCATAGAGAACTTGAGAAATATCAAAGTTTCGTCGGAGAATTGGATAAGATACTTCATTTATTGTTGAAACTATCTGGTCGTCTTGCCCGCTCTGAAAATGCAGTTCTCGGTCTCCCCAATGATGCCGATCCAAAGGAAAAGGTTAGTTACATTAACTTCATGTTTCAGCTTGTTAGTAAATGGAATATAAAAAAAAAACAAACATGAGAACTTGAACAAGGTGGCCACTTACCTGGAAAAGCGAGAAAAGTCAGGGAATTTCCTTTTCTTTAAAAAAGTTGGGGAATAGTCACGGAATAGTCGGGGAATTTGGTTTTAAAAAAACGCTTCAAATCAGGGAATTTTTGGGATAGTTAGATAAGAGATTGCGTAAAAAAATCAAACAGTTTCCGTCTATGTCTTATTTGACTGTGTTAATTGATTGGATTCTTAGCAAAGCAACGTGCATGTCAGGAAAAAGCAAGTCAAAAGTGGCCACACTGAGCTAGTAACAGATGTATCTCTCCTGCTTCTGCTTAACTGAACTCTATTTGTCATTTTTTAGGCTTCGCTGGTTTCGAAACGAGACAAACTTAAACAACAACTGGAAGACGCTCGTAAACTGAAGGAAGGTATCGATCGTCGGGAGGTACAGGTCAGCGGTTTCTTGAAGAATTATCTCAACGACGAGGAATTCGCCGATTTCGAACATTTAGTGAAAATGAAATCGAAAATCACGTTGGAACAACAGGAAATCGACGACAAAGTCAACGTCGGAACCGAACAACTGAAAGCGTTAAAGAAAAGCATGTCACATCACGGTGATATGGACGATATTTACTAGATGATTTCCTCTCTACAGGGTCCCTACGACTCCTTGATTCCTCCTAAAAACTCTTTCAAACCAGAAAATGCTTTTAAAGGTGCTCGAAACTCCTTTAATTTGATGACCAAAATGCCCAAAACTCCTTCAATTTTGATAAATAGGCAATTCGAAATTTTTGTCCAGTTTGCTGTTGTACAGTAGTAGACTACGCCTAAATCGGTACAGTTGGGACCAGGATATTTTTTCTTTACCCAATAAGGGCTGTTACCGAATTAGAAACCGAGTTAAGTACTGTAATTGGGATATGAAAGTGATGCAGATGCTTCCTCAAAATTTGAAATTTTCTCCCTGAAAACTCCTTATATCCGGGAATGACTGATCTGTAGGGACCTTGTTCCAACAAACCTTGTCATTTCTATCCCTAGTACTGAATTATCGAGTATTTCAAACTCGTGTATGAAATCATAGTGAGCTTTCGGTATTTTTGGTGTTTATTTTGGAGATTGTAAAATTTTTACCAGTGCCGAGAGATTGCGCGAAAATATTGGAGACAGATTCGTCGGAACTGCTGAGTAAAGTAACGTACAGTCACAATATCTTACAAGAATCTGGATGTGATTATCGCGGATATAGCGTCGGCATTATGATACAGGCCGGAACGAGCACTGCTCATCTATTTTAGTGAATTATTGTCAACTGCTGTGCTGTTTTATAATATGTGAGCGTGGGTCCATGCATGTGTGTGTGTGTGCGTATATGTGAGAGTAGAATGTATGATTACTTGCTTGGTTATTTTTCATAAGTCATGATGTGTCCACTGAATTAGCAATATTTCGAATTCAACAAGATTCATCGAGAAAGAATGATGTTTGCATTGATCGTATCGGAAAGAAATCGCCATATTAGTAGAAATCTTCATCGGTAGAGTATAGAACTAATGGAAATACTGTTAGCTCTATAAATAGTATTATTGTAGTCAGTCTATCAGACGAGACAGGTATTACATATTAGTGGGAGTTGTTGAGCTTTTTATTGGCAGATTAGACATGACATGGCAATTTGGCATACTGCTTAACACCGTATCATTTGAACTGTATATTCTATGTTTTTGCTGTATATAATGTGTATTAGTGAATGTAATTATCGATTGTAGTAATTATTTGGTGGCGATCCAATTGATTTCTTATGTTTCGCTGATATATCTGTAGTCATTTCATTCGCCTCTTCGCAACTAAGAGAAGTTTTAGCACGTAATTCATTTCTATACATTATGAGCTGTGTATGTGTGTGGATTATTTTGTGTATGATATATTGTGATATTGGTATGTTATACATATATCTTCATCAGGATTAATAAATTCATTTGTAAAAATTCATTATTAGTTTTTCGTTTTTTTGGTGAAGACATTTTCTGTGGTTATGTGCCTGCTATGAGTCCAGCACTCAGATTCGAATTCTAACTCCAGCAAGTCCATTCTAGCAAATATTAACATCAACAAGGATTCAATTGAAAAACTGTGAATGCAATCAACCCCTACCCTGAGGAGTCTGCACCCCTCATTTAGATCTGCATTTCGTACATTATGGATTGGCCCACTAAACAAATTTTGGGTCGAATATCTCAACAATAACCTAAGACATTAACTACCTATCCCCCTTCCAATTCACTCTGCCTGGGTACTGGATAAATAGAGGACACCAAAAAGACATGATGAGTGGAGTAAGAGGAGCTGTGTTAACCTGCTGGAGTTGAATCAGTTAAAGTTAAACGAGTATAGTTGGATAAGGTTAACCAGTAATTACGGTAGGCTATTTGATTTTTCGCTACTGAATGAAACTACTATACGTTAGTAGCGAAAGCTTGTATCATGAATAACTATTTTTTTCTTCAGGATGAATGTGAGTGTGTATGTGATACTGATAGTGTGATTGTAGCAGTGTTTTGAGGTGACCCTTTTGGCTAGCATTTTGCCTCTCGGGCACCTCTTCATTGATATGAACTAACATATTTACGTATAAAACTGAGTATTATATTATGTTATAATTTCGATGTAAATAAAGAATATTATTATTATCAGACGAAACCAATTTAACTCTACATTTTTACTGATTCAATTTGTAAAAAGGACAAATTTTTCCTAGGTGAGAAAAGGCTATTATTTCCCGTAGGATTAAATAGTACAGAGAGACCGCCAATGAGCGCCCTCTGTGACCGGGTACTCCGTGTGGGAACCCCACTTTACGCACTCTCAAACTCGTCGCCATTTTGCGAAGTATTCTACTACGATACACTCCACTCAAACTAGAGCCGGCTTCGTGCTGTTGTAAACTACCACCATTAATAACATCGAGATTCGCCCCCACACTAGTCCAGAAATGGATTTCGTGTCAGCAGAAGTTCTGGAGTCGAATGAGTCGCTCAGGTTAGTAGTAGATATGTGATTAATGAGTTTAAAAACGGGCCAAAATGTTGAGTCGTTGTGAGGAAAGAAGTTTCTTCTTGGGAATCACCACCGGGGCAAGACTAGATGTAACATCTAAATCTGCGGGAGATTTCTGTGAGGATGTAGACTATAGGCCTACCCTAGTTCATAGATGGGACCTTGTGGATGTTGTAGTGTGAAAGAGCCCTTTGTGGTTTTCTGTTGGGATCCTCCCAGTCGGAAAAAATATCAGTGGAACTGGATGGACATTCAAAATGCATTCTATTCTTGGTGGCGAAAATGTTTTTCCCTCCCATTGCTGTTGCCCACTGCCACTTGAAATTTTATCTAAATCATTAATTGAAAGTAGGGTCTTTTAAAAAGATTCATATTTTCAATTGATCACAAAGGATCTCTTAAGGGTTGGCTCCTTTTTGGTCCAATAACTGGCTTCGGTTCCTTTACTTTCATTGCCCTTGATTAATTAGTTGCGTTCTTCTTTTCCAGGAAACTCTTTATCGGTGGACTTAGCGATAAAACTACAGATGGTAAAAAGAATTGTTTTAACCTAAAATGAAATAAATTTGAAGTTGAGCTCTTTCTTAACGTTAGCGACGACTAACTGATTTGTATGTTTTTCATTTGTAGATAGTCTCAAAGAATATTTCAGTCAGTTTGGTGAACTCGTAGACTGTATCGTCATTCGTGATAGTATAACCAAAGAATCGCGAAAGTTTGGATTCGTGACATACAGCGATATGGAGGCTGCGGATAAATGTATCGCTCATGTTAATCAAGCTGATCATATAGTCGATACCAAAAGTGTAAGTTTTATTGGCTGGTTCGGTTCACAGGCTTTGCCATTTCCTTCAGTAAAAGGGCTCTTAATAAATGTACAAAATCCAGTAGTTACGGATTTATTTTTACACCTGCCCGGAAATCCGGATTTTGAGGGAGAATGGAATTTGGATTTTTGGTGTCTTATTCTTGTTGATGATGATGGGAACAATGAACCTTTGAGAGGAAATGGTTCCCGCGGGGATACCAGCGTATCTGAAGTCCATCATGGCGAACTCTTTTTTACTGCTATTCTATATTTATTGTCCACTTCTAGTACAAAATCTTGTTCAATATACAGACAGCCTTAAAATATAATTAAATCTGGATTTTTAGTCAAGGGTCTAGAAAATACCAGCCTGGAATTTTTGATTCCCCCAACTATTAGAACCAGTTTTCTACCTTGGTAATTAATTACTTATGCTGTTTCTGATTTGTTTCTATTAATCAGGTTGAGGTGAAAAGAGCTATTCCACGAGATCTTGTAAGTTTAGTGTTTTCGAGGCGTAATAACCTCCGCATTAATTATTGTTCGTACAAGTGTTTGCAAATTCACCTTTGAAATTTCTAGGCTGATTATTCGACGCAAAAGACGAAGAAAGTGTTTATCGGCGGTATACCCAGAGACGTTACAGAGGCAAAAATTAAACAGCTTTTCGACGAATGTCCATTAAATGTTCAAGTGAGTGAAAATAGATTGATCTTGTTTACGATTTGGTGTGAGGATTGTTTAGGTCTAGAACAGGGTGACCATGATTCGAAAAATAAACGCAGAGAACTTTCAGGGAATACAGATTTTTTTAGGAAAATGGGTGGAAATAAACATGGAAAGTGTGTTTATGTGGCTGGTGCATTTTCTCTGCGGATTGTTCTGCATGCCAATTTTCAACAGACCTTGACGACTACAATCTTAATTTCGTATTACTGGCAGATTAAAATTCCTACAAAAATATTTAAGCCGATAGTCAATATGCTTATAGGGCTTGCTTAGTGCAGTGGAACCTCGTTACAGCGAACTTCACTGGACCAGAAAATGTGTTCGTTTTAACCGATAGTTCGTTATATCCAGTATGAAATTGATTAGATTTTTTAGCTCGGGACAAGATTCTGTATTTGTTATATCCGAGAAATTGTCGTATCGGAGTTAGTTATAACTAAGTTCGACTGTACTTCGGCTTGTCAAGATAGCAATACTCAGGTCATTCTTGCTGTTATTCGTTAGCACGCATGGCTTTACTAGGAAAAAGTGGATGGATTTAAGAACCCTGAGATTGTCTGGTCGTAATATCATGCTGCACCTTTTTTGCAGGTTGCTAATGTGTCGCTTATAAAAGACCGAGAGACCGATCAGTCGAAAGGTAAGTCGCCCGATGTCGGGAATCGCCACTGTTCGCACAGCCGGAGACAACGAAACGACACCGCCGTTTTTAAACAACGAAAAAAAGAAAGAACAAAATATTCTCAATTTGGGATAATATCTTATTAAACATAGTTCATTCATCGAGGCCCGTGTGTTTACATATGTGTAGTTTAAGATAGAACGATTAACTACATTAAGTAAGGCTCGACTATGTGTTATAACTACTGATAGATTGTGTATATTGCTAATTGATACATTGTACTTAATTATACTATACTCGATATATATATATATATATTTTGTGTATACATTATTTTATTTTTATAGTTTTACACTAGGTTGTGATCCAGCTAGAACAATATAACGTGAAGACTGAATCATACATAAACCTGCGCGATAACGATCGTCGTTTAAAAGCGTCGTCCGTCGCGACCGTGTTTAATCGATTTATCGTCGATCGCGCATTTTTCTCAACCGAGTCGCGCGGACGGCGTTTTTCCGATAGGTTTTATCGACGCTTTGCTCTGAGTGATGTCTACTATATGCAGCTGTTATTCTCTCTTTTGACTCGGTCCTTATGACAATCTAGGGTTTGGCTTTGTGACATTTGAAGATGAAGATCATGTAGCGAAAGTAGTAATTGTACATTATTTCAACATAGGTCAAAGAAAGGTCAAGTTTAATGAATTATTTATACATATTTATATATTGCCATTATCGAATTTTGCATTCGAAGTCAACCTGTAGTAGGAAAAAAGAGCATAACTAGGACATTTTCTAGGCATGTTAATCTAGGTCTATAGCTTAGGTCTAGAGATTTTAAGGCAGTTAATATAAATAAGATATAAGTTTAGGCCGCTACAGGTTGACACACATTGTTGTGTATGTTATGTTAGTACTTGCATATTGAAGAATCCTGGGCATGTTTCATGTAATTAGGGGGCAGGGTTATACCTAGGCATAATTCAGTTCAATGGTTAATGCCGGAGGTTCCCTTCAAAAACTGGGCAAAAATCTATTAATTAATTATATTTATTTACACGTAAACCTCAAAAACTACCGAAATTTCCATTAAAAAAAAAGATAAATCAATTTGAAAATTCGAATTTATTTTATTTATGAAATCTATTCTACTAAATTGATTGGATTAAAATTTAAATTGATTTGAGCTGTTGATGGTCTATATGTTGTATGGCCACCAGTTGTCTCTGTCTATAGTAGAATAGCTTTCATGAATTTGTCGATTTCAATCGATATTAACGGAATCGGGTGTGTTATTGTAGGTCGAGGTACGTTGCGCGGAGCCTAAGGAAGGAGGCGGCGGCGGAGGAGGTATGCGAGGTGGACGCGGCGGTAGAGGTGGAATGAGAGGTTCATCGCGAGGCGGAGGCCGCGGCGGTGGAAATTACGGAAACTACGGCGGTGGACGCGGAGGTGGCGGTGGAAACTGGCACCAAGGTAATTATCCAAGTCCAAAATGGCCACGGAATTCTCTCGCTTCAAATTTTTAAGTGTGATTTGAACTTTAATTTGTCGATATCCTTTAATAAAGGATATCGACACGACAAAGTCTTAAGTCTTAAAATAAATTATTTTAAGACTTATAAAATAACGAGGCAACCATTCGTATCAGCCTTTGTTATTGTTTTGCGATCACAACGCAATAGTCGATGTAGACTTACACATTAACCTTTCGGTCCTTTTACTAAAGTATGAGTTGTAGGCTCGTCAATTTGCGACATATAACCCGTATTTTTTTTTATCATTAAGGCGGTTACGATGGTGCATACGACCAGCAGTATAACGGTAATGGCTACGGAGGAGGAAACAGCTATCAGAATTATAATTCCGGTTATCAGAACGATCAAGGTTTCGGCCAATACGGTAAGATAACTCTGCTAAACGAGATAATCGTCATTAATTTGGAGATATGCGTTACTAATTATTGATTTGATTTCATTCCACTAGGTGGCAGCGGCGGTGGCGGCGGCTACTGGGATCAAAGTCAAGGTAAGATATCCTCCTTGTTTCTGTAACTGTGGGAAAATGGATTGAAATTGATTAGCTTGAGTTAGTTAAAGTGATGCGGTCGATTTGAGTTGAATGCATGTAAATACTGTGTTGGAGTAGATGTCTTCATTCAGAGAATATAGATTACTATAATTGATAGAGCTAGTGTTAACGTAGTAGCGTGTACGCTCAATTTCGGGAGTAAGTTTTACACGGGAACTAAGTCGTGAAATTATATGTACTGGAAGTATTCTCATAAGTGACTTTTTCGTTGTTCGGCCTTGCTTATTGTTTGTCACAGAAACGATGTATAACACAGAGATCTAGGGATGATGTACGGGGCATTTTTAGGTACTTGGTGGTTGCTAGTTTAGGTACACAGTTTACGGGCAGTATGTGAAATGTGTAGTTTTTTTATGAAAAGTCCTGGAATCGAGTTGCAGTGTTTCGTTTCTTTATTTCTAGCAGCTGCGTCTGGCTATGCTGCTTCTGATGACTCGTCGACAAATACAAAAGGTCATTTTACAACAAATACGCAACTCTTTATTTTGGGGATTTTTTTTCCGATAGATCATACCTCTGTGGTCCGAAGCCTTTTGACCTTTTGAATTTCAGCTTAGTATGTGTAACACATAACCACATAACAGTGCAGGGTGTCGTCTACCTGACAACCTTAGAATTCTGAAATTCAGCCCTTGTCCCCTCAAATTCTAAACATTTAACAAAGTTATGTCTATTAAGTGATATTTTACTAAAAATATCTTAATAAGGTGTGTTTAGTCACAAGGTTTACTGTAGATGTTAGTTCATTTTATATACATTCTATTACTAGTGTGGTGAAGTTGAGGTTGAATATAAAGGTTACCATTAGCTGAAAGAGAAATTAAGCCTACACAAAACATTTTCGTACGCTATTGATGTTTGCTGTAACTCAATGAGAACGAGATATAAATCTGCATAAACTGTAGTTACCCTCCTAGAAAATGGATATGACTCTCCATATTTCAATCTCCATGTCTCTTATCTCGATAATAGGCGTCTTAATTTGAAAGGGGAATTTCAGTTTAATTTTCTCCTGACCCCGCAGACATGCCGGTAGGCATTTTATCGCAATGTATTGAGGATTATTGTATCCTGAATGGTGGGTGGGGTGTACTAAAGGCAGCAGCTCATTATCTGGCATAAGGGAAGATTGAACTGTACTTTGGTTTTAGGCTAGAAAAAAATGATACCTTGTTTCTCCCAATTGGCCTGATCAGTTCGGTTCTATAGCTGCCAGGTCTATTATGGTTAGCTTGATGAAAAAAGTAATGGACAAGGTTGATAGGTAGTCAACCGGGTCAACTTTAAAGCTTAGCAGAAATGAGAAAAAAAGGTATCAATTTTTTAGCCTGAATCTTTGAATTTCATTGATGATACAAGTATTCTCTTATTTTTTTTCAGGAGGTGGTTACGGAGGTGGTAACTATAGTCAGGGAGGTGGTGGCTACGGCGGCGGCCGAGGTGGAGGTGGCCCCGGGCGCGGACAAAACCGATATCGTCCATATTAAACTGATGATCGACTGATCTTTGTGTCATGTTTCGGTGTTGTATAGACTCTTAACGCATTGATGATTGTGGTTATTTCCGTGCGTCGGTATTTATACGATAAACCTCGCGTGTGAACTGAGATCATGTCTCCGAACTTACGAACTTTACTTAAACCGTGTTACGAAACCGTTGTGTCGTCGATATATAATAATAATGATATAAAACAACCTGCCCGTTCTTACCACTTCTCGGCTTGGTGAGAAAAATACAATACAAATTACTGTAACCTTGTTTTGTGATGGGCAGCATTTAAAACAAGATCTGTAAATATAAGTTGATGTTACTATACGGGTGGAGATAGTGACTAACTCTTAGCTGAACACGCTCTCTTATCGTGATGTTTGTCCGTCGGTTTGATCGATTGTTGTTGTAAATAGAACCGTATAAATTTAAGTCATATATTTGTCAACGATTCTTAAAACATAGGCAGATTGGGGGTCGGATTTTTACATGAACTCATCGCTATCACATTCATTCATAAATGCAACGATTCTTTTAATTCCTGTGGGGAAAAGTGAGCATAAAACGTTATTTTGTCGTTTTGAATATTTTTAATTTGAATTGAGAGCTCATTCCTTGTAATATTGAATAAATGAAAATTGTCATATTTTGAAATATATGTTTTGTCTTATCATTTGGATTTCGCAGGAAAGCAATTTGAAAGGTGCTGTCGTCATAAGTTTGCACATGCCAAATGAATATTTTGCTTAAAATGGCATTGCTGGAAATTTAAGTCCCAAGTATTTGGTTGGAGTTTGCCTTGATTGGTTGTATTACTATTTAATAGCGTCCGGTTCGATGCGTGTGGGTGTTTCATTCAGTGCCTCTTGAGTTATCGTCCAAGTCGCTATCTTTATTTATGGCTTTGAAATAAAAATGACTTAGAGTTGGAAGAGTAGGAGAATTTTCTCGGCATCTGGCCCGGAAATCGAAAAATACTTTGTCCACTCCATCCGTCCTAAGCCTCTGGCAAGTGAGTATTACTTTAGTTTTCGGTTTCGCCGCTTTCGTTATACATAGAGGCAGCACTTGACGGTCAAGATCCGACCTCGAAGAACTTATGCTTAATTCAATTTAGTTAGCCACTTAGATAATTCAGATTTTGAAGTAACTGTCTTGAGATTGGAATTTTTCTCAATTTGTTTAGGCGTATGATATAGTTTTGATATTGCCTGGTTAAGAAAGTTGCCCGCGTAACGACCAGCAACCCGCGTGGAAAAAAGTGCTGCCAACAACAAACCATGTTGTTGGTGAAACCTAAACAAGCTATTTCTGAGTTCGAAATATCAAAGTAACACGATATGTTATTTGTGTCAATATTTGAAAGGTTTCGCGGCCGATCCGGATATTTGCGCGATCAATATAAAGTATCTGGATATTTTCGGAGCCACCCATCCGCCCCAAAATCCCAATAGATGGCATCAATTTCTACTTTATGAAAATTCTTAAGGATTTTTGCGATCTTTTCCTTAGAAAATTCATTCCGTGGCCACAAAAGCGGAATTAAGCTCTAACCACGGTTTCCCGATTCACGATGAGTGATTTTCGCAGCAAGAAGCGAATCGGATCGGGGCAAAAAAGCCGCACGAACAGTCGAGAAAATCTGCACAAATTGCAGAAAAGCCCTTCGTCTTCAACTTCATCTCTATCCAGCATCACCGGTGGCACTAATAACTCTAGAAATAGAAATGGCACCAAGGTAAAACTAAGAGTAACTTGCTGGCTTTAGAAAGTTGTGTCAATTTTGTCATGAAACATCATTATTGTGTCATTCCTTTTTACCACCGTGGTTCTAGTTGAATCAGTTACTTAAGAAATTTAAACAAATTTTGGCTTTTTCTCACGCGTTCACTTTCAGTCGAGCCGTCAGACGAATGATGATGTAGTTAGATCAATCGTAAAGGAAGAAGGGAGGACCGCCCGCAATTTAATTGCCTACAGCGTTCCTTTACAAGAAGAATCGGACAAAGGTACGCGATGCAACAACAGTGCGGTTGCTATGGCAGTCAACCCTCAACCCTAAATCATCTGACATTAGATTATTTTCCGCCCAAATCCAAAAAACCCGATTACAAAAATTAAATTCAGGGTCAAGTACTTTTGAATAGGCTTATCTCATTAAAAGTTTTTGCTCCCAAGGGTCCATAGGGGCCTATATCGACTTAAGCGTTCCCACTATACCCTGAAAATCCTGGAAAAGGGAATTATTGGTGATCAATAATTTTTCCAAAGGCTTGGAAAAGTTTTGAGAATTTAGGTTTCATGTCTAAAGCTATAGAAAGCTATGGAATTTCAGAAATTTGGTCTGAATAATAGTACCATCCGTAGGCCAAGTTATAGTATTTTCTGTTAAATTTCAATTCTGCCTTGGTGAGTAGGCCTATCAGCTTATACCTCATTTAAGTAGCAATAGAAATACGATTTTCGGCCTGAAAAAGGTATTGAAAATCAAAGACTTCAAATGATACAAAGCTCACTGATCTGACCTGTTTGCCGTGGCGTTTTTCTATTTAATAACGGAAATGTCTAATTTTCAGTT
This sequence comes from Tubulanus polymorphus, assembly GCF_964204645.1. NCBI lineage: Eukaryota > Metazoa > Nemertea > Palaeonemertea > Tubulaniformes > Tubulanidae > Tubulanus > Tubulanus polymorphus. The sequence goes on from NC_134029.1 coordinate 21,304,613, forward strand.
GGGAAAACAATGAAATTGTCAGCATCGCCTCGGAAATCATCGCAGCCAAATCTGAGGACGCGAAGTGCCGATCCGAGTACTCGTTTCGGTCGACAACGAAAACGCAGCGGACGAGATGAAACTCCGCCGAGTAAAAAAAACGAATCAGCCTCACGAAGATCGAGCGGGTCGGGCATAGGCAAAAAACCGGATCTTCGAGCGAGATATTGGGCGTTCCTGTTCGATAACTTACAGAGAGCAGTCGACGAGATTTATAAAACTTGCGAAGCGGATGAAAGTGAACTGGAATGTCGGGTAAGATATAATATATTGCGATGTCAATGCGGCACCGCTACTGTGGCAAGTGAGGATAATTCGAGGGGCGAGTTCACTAGTGGTTACTTTAACCATTTCAGTATTGCATTTTGAAAGCCTAAAAATCCGCTTCAATTTTCATCTGAATTCAACCAATATTCATGATGAATAACCCTTGGCCTGGTTTTATAGACTGAGGTATTAATTTCAACCCAGGGGTTGACTCAATTGAAAACAAACTGAATTAGCCCCAGGGTTAATGTTGATACCAGTCTATAAAACTGGGCCCTGGGTATTGTTGCGACGTCTGGTGCGTGCCTGTACATAATTTTGCATCTGAGGACCTGGAGCTGTTAACTTAATATGAGAAAAACATTTGTATTGCAGGAAGTGATTATGATGTTAGAGCGATGCACGCATGATTTCAAAACTTTGATACAGCGATTTCGTGTCATCAAAGAATTCGAAAACGCCGATGATGGGAAAAGGTAATTTTGTAGCGATTAAACTGAATCAATTTTCCGTATCGAAAATGGTCGTCGATTAATTCAACGACTATTAAATTTTCAGGCCGACATCTCTAGCCTGGGAACTGCGAAAAACTTCACCGGGAAAATCGTTAGTCGCGGCGAACGCGTCTCAGTCGTCTTTGATCGATAAACAACCGTCGAGTGCGGCTCAACGCGCTCTGAAATTCGCTTCATTCGAGGAGTGAGTATCGTAGAATCATACACATGTTAACACCAGGGGCCAGTTGCACAGTCGTGACTTAAGTCCAAAAGTGGTCTTCAATCTTAAAACTGGTCTTAAATTGTTAGGTTGGCTATAGAACAAAGTTGGTCTTAGTCCGGTCTTAAGTCTAAGCCATGACTATGCAACCGGCCCTGATTATAACTTTCACTCTTTTTAAGAGCTCAACTACTCCCTAAAATGTCAAAATATTCTCAATCAAAATATTCTCAAAATCAGAATAATTTCAAGTAAACTGTTTTTATTTCAAATTACTCTTATTTTTTGGTGCAAACTTTTACAATTTGAGATATCAGGTAGTCTTGTCTGACAAGCAAACAGTCTGCATATTAAGATAATTAAATGTACTCCAGTGCAAAACAATTTTTCTCTTAATCATACAGGCCTCATTACTTCTTGAACAACTGTGAAACTGATTATATGACAAAATATTCGTCATGATGGAATCTTCTTAATACCTAATACTGATAAAATCAGTTATTAAAACTAATCGAAAATGGGAAGAAAATATTTTAGACTTACAATTGAATGCTTGCACAGTTTCCTCAAATAGGAATGATATTATGATTAGATGAGTTGGTTTTGCTTCATTCTGTTAGATATCGATGATTTATTTGATATTTGCTTCAGGCGTCCGACCGATGACATACCCGCCGTACCCGTACAACGCTCGCCGAATGTCGTCTCCGGTGGAAACAGCTGGGCCGATCGAGTAAAAGGCATATCAACAACCCCACCCCTCAAGAAACAGCCTAATTCAGGAGATACTGAAAATGTTCCTGCGATTAACGATGGTAATTATAGTCTTCGCTTTCATTGAAAATAATGCAAAACAGATTTCGTCAATTTTGTTCACCTAGTCTGTCGCAAGTTACAATTTTGTGATTTCATTATAGGTCCAGTCGATATGGACGGATGGGAAACTGTACATAATCATAAAAAAGACAAAACGAAATCTCGAAATTCACCGGGACAAAAAATTGGACCGAGTCGACTTAAAAACAGCCGTGTAACTCCAAACAAACAGAATGCCGCCAAAGCGAACCAGTTGCGCCCGAATGGCGTACGAACATCAGGTGGACTTAATCGCAAAAAAAGTCCATCTGATTCGAATCTGCATAATAAAACAATCGGTTCATCTCAGTCGAACAAATCATCGACGAAAACTACCGACGATCGCGAACCGGAACGACCGGTTAAAAGCGAGCGCTGCATCGTAACCGCTTTAGAACAAGAACGTCTCGATAATAATAATGATATCGATTCTACTGTGATATCCGTCGACGCGGCGTTGGAGCAGACCGCCGAGCCGCAGTCGGAGAAGCGTAACGCGTGGGTCGCATCCGGTCGACAGCACTCCGACCCTGGGGCAGCACCCGCCGTTCAGAACGGCGGAGATGTCTTTGTCGCGGATGAAGATATCGATTTACAAATTCGCACTTTGCGTACGTTATCTGAGCCGGGGTTTAACGGTCATTGTGACGATTTAGACGAAAATGGTTTGGCATATACCGCGAGTAACGGAGCAGAAATAGCCGGAAATCTCACGGTTGACGACGATCAAACGAAAGATGAAGGGATGGGGAAGAAACTGAAGGTTAGGTTGTGTCTCGTTACTTTTCTTTTAATCCTTTCTATGCGTCTACACTGCATTGCGGTGTATAAATCGGTGATGGACTTTGCTAGTACACCGCACTGCGGTGTATTATGTAATTCGTAAACATCTTTATCTCTAACGAAAGATGGCAGCACCTGTCAAACACAGGTAGATATAAGTAACTAATGATACACTGCACCGCGGTGTAGATGCATTAAAGTGGATGCCTGTTATTTGATGCACTTGGCTGGGAATTTTTCAAAAATTTTCAAATCATCTCCAGCACTTTAGGGTATTAATTAGTCAGCACTGAAAGAGTTTTAATCAAAATTCCGGAGCTTTCTCGAGCGGCGAGATTCACGATTATTGTTCCTCTTATGAAGAGACCATGAATTAAAAAACTCAGCTGCGACCAGGATTCGAACACCTGTTCCCCTTGATTTTACGACACTGACAGCTTAAACCACTACTTTGGTATCTTGGCCAGTTTTGGAAAAAGTTCTCGGAAATTATTTCTTTTTACGGCTTCAGGTTATCGACGATGACGAAGAAGAGGAAGACGAAGATAATCGTTTGGAAGAGGAGCAAGAACAGGCGATACAATCGGCGATCAAAGAAGAGGAATCGTATCTGAAAGAAATCGAAGAAGAAGAGAATAACGTGATCGCTGCTTCAATTGTCGACGATGAACCTGAAAATGATGTAAGACTCAATAAAATTCAATAGTTTTGTCAATTTTGAAATTGGATTTTGTCCTCTCATTGTAACCATACTTGCAGTGTTACCCTATGAATACTCGGTACTTTTCATTCTTAATGTCTCTTTCAATACTCTGAAACTATTGATAAAAGAATGATTTCATTTTCAAATTTTGATTTTTGTAGGGTTCAGATCCTCTTGATTGGGAAGGGATACTCGCTGAAGATGAAGGTACGTAGATAAAGGTTGTTAGAAAAGAGAAGCGGTCGCGATAGGGTTCAAAATCATGAAATTGTCAACTGAAAAAATATACTTTGGAATTTGTAGCGCGACGAAATTCGCATGAAATTCTGACTTGGGGCGATCAGGTCGAGTCGGAGATGGACGATTCACGCACGCCGGGTCGCTGCGTTCACATGCACGAGAAACTGTCGTCGCCGTCGCGCAAACGTTCGATTCGCGAATCGCAAAAACGCCACGAAGAAAAACAAGCGAAAGCCGAGGAACTTCGAGAAAAACAGCAACGAGATAAATCGGAAAGACTGAAATATTTGTCTAATAAGGTGTGTTGGCTGCGTTTTTAACCATGTCCCTACGACTCCTTGGCTCCTGGAAAACTCCTTATGAACAGAAAATACTTTTAAAGATGCTTGAAACTCTTAATTTGGGAAAAATGCCCGAAACGTTTTTAAAACTCCTTCACAGGCAATTAAAAATTGTAGACTAGCCATAACTCGTCCTTATTTGGAAACAGAATTTGTTTTAACCCTAATGGTAACCATTAAGTGGTTACCTAAGTAGAAACAGTGTCAAAGAAGAAAATTTGATTACAAAATCACTGAATGAATGGTTTACCAAGATAAACCGGTCAGCGATTGTTCAGGAGGAGTCTATTGTAATGTAAGTCGGATATAAAAGTGATGCAGATTGCTTCCTCAAAATATGAAATTTTCTCCTTTTAAACTCTTCATAACCAGCAATGGCTAATCCGAGGGGACCCTGTTTAAGCTCAGTCCCGACTGTCGTCATGAATGGAAAAAACATACGAAATTATGGATAAAAAAGATAATCCTTTCAAGTGAACTAGGAGTGAATAGACTGATAAGCCATTTGTTTTATGCTGTGTTGTAGGTGGAAGAAGTGCGAGCGCATAAACTCGGATTAATGCAAGTGAAACGAGAAACGATGGAACAGAAATTAGCGAGAGCCGACTCGATCAGACGTATACAGATAAAAAACAAAGTGAAAAAAGCCCACGAAGAAGAGACGAAGGTATGAATTATACGAATTCTATTTAAGCTCCTGAAAGAAAACGCTGTAAATTTGTTCATCACAACTTGTTTTATTTCATCTTCAAGGCGAATGAGATTGCATTTATAAACAGTCTAGAGGCGCTTAACAAGAAACATGATATAATGTCGAAACACCAGGAATCGGAGGCCAGACTTCATGATATACAGGTACGATTTACCAGTAATGTCTCAAATTTGGATTTGTATTCTCTACTTGTTAACTCAAAATGTGTGTTTTGTATGATGTTTAGGAAGAAAGACAAAGGAAACATGAAGAAAAAGCAGCAATGGAGGCGAAGGCAGCTGTAAGTATGATAGTTTGTTCAACGCAAAGTTTCCTTCAGTTCACTGTTTCATTGAAGAAGCTAAATCTAATCGGATATCATTGCCCTCGTGATGGAGCGAATTATTGCTGATGTGATAGCCCTCGTGGCTGGGTTAATAATGGAAGCTGAAAAATTGATGCGCATTTTCTAATCGTCTCGATTTAGGAAAGACGTCGAAATATAGAAGCCGAACGAATGAATCGAATACAAGAAATTCAAGAAAAACGCAAACAGCGCGAGCAGGTCGTCGAGCAGAGACAACAGGAGAAAGAGAAGGAACGTTTAGAATCGGCGAAGGCTAAAGAGAAAGATCGCGAGCAGAGAATAGCGGCGTTAAACGCGCAGCAGCAAGCTCATATAGAAGAATTAAAGCATAAGATTAAACACAAGGTGTGTTCAATTTACTAGTCCTGATATTATCATCGAACACTGCTGCCATCTACCAGTGTTACAATGAATCAAATATGAACTTTTCGACAATCAATTTTATAGACTCTAATTTCTCTGTGTAAGGAGGTGGTATGTATTATGGCGATTTTATCCAGGATGACGCATGAAAAAGAATCGATAAGTCTTGCTTCCACCTCTTGCAGACTAAATTGGATCCAATTTCACAGGTGTGAGTTGGTTGACTCATTGAAAATGCCCTCATTTTAACCAAGAATTAATTCTAACTCACATTTGTGGAACTGGATCCTTAATTCTCGATGAACCAGAACAACCCTTGTTTCGAACTTCCCTCATCCTCGAATGAAAATGAAGTTTACCATTTTATTTTACGTCTTCGTTTCGTAGCAAGAAGAAAGTACGCGTCGGCATCAGGAAAAATTGGACGAAATTCGCGAGAAAGCGTTCGAAATGAGTTTGTTGCGCCATTCGACCGAAGATCACAACGAAGCTCCGAAACTGACTCCGTACGATAAGAAAAAACTCTGCCACGTCTGTAACGTTCTCGTAAGTTTATTAATTCATCAGGAATAACTTCATAATTTGGCGTCTAATTCTCAAAGGTCCCTACGACTCCTTGATTCCCTAAAAAGCTCCTTCAACATGCAAGATGCTTTAGAAGTGCTTGAAACTCTTTCCAAATGCCCGAAATGCCTTTGAAACTCCTTAATTTTGAGAAATAGACAATTTGAAATTTTTGTCTAGTTTGTTGTTGAAATAGAGTTAAGGTAATGTATAGGAGATAGACCCACTGAATGAATGGTTTATTGAGATAAACGGTACTGATTTAGGAGGAGTCTACAGTTATTGGGGTATGAAAGTGATGCAGACGCTTCCTCCAAATTTTGAAATTTTCTCCTTTAAAACTCCTTACATCGAGGAATGATTGATCTGTAGGAACCAAAGTCGACAAAAGTCGACAAAAATTAGAAAAGAAATTGGAAATATTGTTTCATAGGAGATGAATTTATGATTTTTTCCATGTATACCCGGTTTCATATAAATTACCCAGTTCAGTTTCATTAAACCTGAAAAAGCTCACATTCTAAATGAATCTAGTTTTTTACGTGTGTGTATTTTAGTTGCCGTCTGAAGTTCATTTGTTGAGTCATTTGCGAGGTAGACAACACCAACAGTCGATCCAGGACGGAAACTCCGGAAAGGACCTCTCGAAACAGGACATTGTAAGTGATGAAATCTTTCTTTATTACTTATATGTAAAATAAAACCTATTTCTATGGTAATGAAAGAGTAGACTGGGCCGATTCAAAGATGATTTTCTCTGTATTTTCAAATTTTGTTGCATTTTTTATTTCGTCAACAAAAAGATTATAGGGTTGCATTTCCACTGCCATCTGAGAATTTCAGAATTCTTGCTGAATTTTCCTGAACATTAATTTCGAGCTGACATCAGCCTTGTTTAGCTCTAGGCTACCCAGCAAATACCGACTGGGTATGGCTTCCGAGCCACCCCTGCTTGATCCGAACAAGATTTCATGATTGGAAATTATGTTTATTTTATCCAACCTTTTGATTTTATCGCGCCGTAAGTTCAAGCGAGTCGATCAAATTGAATTAAATATCGGGTCGTCAGTTCGGGCTCAAATTCGTCGAGATCGCGTTATCGTTCTACGTTTGAAGCGTTGCATGTTTTCGTTAGCGAGACGTCTCGCAACCTCGCGGCTACTTTTAAGATCTAAAACCTTCAATTCATTAGGTTAGCAAATGCGTCCAAATTGGATTAATTTGCATTCTTTTTGCCGTGGAAATGCAATTACGGGTGAGATTTACGCAGTGCCTTAGGTGAACTACTCGCCGACATATGGGGATCATTTTGTTACTGACACCAGTAGAACTGGACCATCAGTTTGTCCAAATTAAACATTTGAAGAATATGAAAGTCGATTTTGAAAACAATTTTTACGTTAAATTTTTTTCTTCAAATGATAATTACATTTCTATATATTTGATTTCTATAATTCCCTTTTCACTGTGATACCATGTGATACAACAGCGCTTTTTATTGAATTGGTATTATTACTCCCGGCCTATATCTCTTGACTCTAAATCTTCTTTCGCAGGAATCGTTCAATTTGAAGAACATAACGAACGCTCCGTTGGATCGTCCCGACCCGAAAGCCGTCTCCGACCGCGAGCGACAAAAAGCGCAGAAAAAACGATGCAAGAAGTTACGCCAACGGATGACGCAAAGGTAAGGGACAAAAAGATCTAGAAGCATAGAATAGATGAAGGAAAAAGCATGATTTTATATTATTATCAACTAGAAAGGAGATTTTGCTATAGAACAGGGCGGCCTCTTTCCTGGAAATTAGGAAAGAGTCGGGGAACTGTCAGAGAATTTTGTAACAAAGCTAAAAAATCAGGGAAAAGTCAGAGAGAGTTTGTTGAGATTGTAGGATCGCGCGTATAATCAAATGTTTCCATCTATGTCTTACATGTTTTGAGTGTGAAGTGAGAAAAGTTAAGAAAAAAGCAAATCAAATAAATGGCCACCCTGTACATTGCCCAGACCTTCAAGACTTAACTATAATGACCGCTAAAAAGGACGTACGTTTTAATTTCTATTACGCCTCGGGTAAATTGAACATTCAGCCTCGTGAATTTAAAAACAACGACTCGCACTCGCGCGCGCGCGCGTCTTGATTTAATCACTGAGCTTTCTCTCTCTCTTCCTGTCGGTTCTGTATTCCTAATACAATCGCCGGAATTTCATTTACGATTCAAAGCTTCGTAATTTGTCAGACATTACGGTGATTAGATTCGGTGCGCCGCTATCCGGTTACCCGTATTGATAACTCTACGTATCGGTGTAGTTTCTTACCCCCGTGATTAGATTGCTTATCACAATCTGCTCTACATATATCTGCTTTAACCCTTACGACTGTCGCAGAATTTCTCTCGAAACTTCAGTTGAGAAATTGGGCTAGGAAACTCATACGTCGAATGAGACCCGAATTTTTCATGGTTTCTAGCAAGTGCTGATTTACTTAGTGCTAAATTTTGAGAAAAATCTGTTGAGGCCCTAATTTGTGTTTACTTTTCTCACAAAAATGCTGAAAATGCTGACAGGAAAGCCACCTGAAAATGTTTCGTCATAGCATGTGTTATATTGGGATACCTCGTCTTGATCAAATAATAAGCCAACTAACCGTTGCTTCTGTGCAATTAACATGTCCTAGTGCATGAATGATATGAGTGATTTGACATAGGTTATTGTATTGCGTTGACAAATTGTGATGATCAGTTACGATGTCCATCCGCATCAAAATGCTGTCAAGTGCTTACTTTTGCTGCTACAAAACCATGTTTTTAATGAAGGAAGTTTTTCAACTTCTCGATAACTCGCTAATTAGTCAGCTATACGTCGTTCAGGATTGCGAAGGGTTAAATCTATCGGATCACGGGAGTCGTTCGGTGATGAAATGCGTCCTGCCACGGCGAACAATGGCGTCGGTGATGGATGTTCGGATTGTCTTTTATTTCGCGAACATTTCAACGAGATGAGATGTTCGCCGCGACGTCTTGAATATCTAATCGTGCACCTCGGTGTTGTTGCAGCGACGATGAATGTTTAACTTAGCGAATTAACTGAACGTGATTCTATTGTTTCGCGATCGACTCGCCGCGGACCTCGCCGATGAACGCGCCGGCGTTTTAGAATTCGTGACCCTCGTGTCTGTTCCTCGCGTGACTGGCCTTGCGCATTACGTTTTGAATTTTTGCCTGGTAGGAAAAAATGCAGAAATTCTCCTAATCCTTATTCATTATTTATACAACTCAGGGGCCAGTTCCGTGGTCATGGCTTAGACTTAAGACCAGTGTAAGACTATATCTTAGTTCTATAGCTAATCTAACAGCTTAACACCAGTCTTAAGATTTAAGACCATTTTTGGACATAAGTCTAGACTATGGAACCGGCCCCAGGGGTCAGTTCTTTATACAAAAATGGTCTTCAATCTTAGGACAGGTCTTAAGTTGTTAGATAATCTATAGAACTAAGATCGTCCCGGACTGGTCTTAAAGTCTAAGCTATGGCGATGGAACCGGCCCTTAGAGAGTATCTTCTTGTGATGCGGGATCCTCTATTTTCACTATCGCTTTTTGTCAAATTTTTTTGGTATCCCTGATTGCCTTTAAGTTTCTGTAATGAAAGAAAACCAAGGATAGAATGAAAAAAAAACATCTTCCTTTGTGAAATCAGAAATTTCTTTAATATCCTGTCTGGATAGTTTCATTTCCATTTTTGCGAAACATAAGATCTTGTACTCTCCGGATACTAGCGGATCAACTGCCGAAATTGAGCCGTGAAAATTCATAAACTGCATTAAATGTGTTTTATACAGTATTTTGTACAGAATTGCCTCCAAAATCTCAGGAATCTCGGTTGATTCATTGCCTGATTCTTCTTAGCTGCTCATCAGCCGTATGAATTCTAATGAATGGACCGAATGAATTAGTGGGTCGAGACTTGATGAACTGTTGTCATTAGTGATTGACACCGGTCTCCGTCTGTCCGCGTCGACGCGGCGACCATTTGTGTCATTGTTGATCTGATAGACTATGCGTCCTAACTCGGCTCGGAGCATCATCGGCGTGATAGAATAGATGGACTGTCAACTCGTGATCCTCCGTCGGTTGATATCGGTTAATATCTCTGACTAATGATCTGAATCAAGGTTCGAATCGCTTCCAACTTTCTCTACGTACTCCAACTAAAACAAGGCTCTTATATCAGCTAACTAGAAAAACTAATTAACGCTTTACACTAATTAAAGGGGTATGGTCGTAGTTTCTTGGAATATATTAATCTGTTAAATTCTTTCGACTATTAGTACATGTTAGTAAGTGTTAATGAGTTTATCTTGGATGTGGGTCGAACTTTTCAGTTTCATAAGGATGGCTTAGATTGCAGTCAAAGACCATCTCATTTCTAATGCCAATCTAACAACGTAAGACCAGTTTAAAGATTTATGACCAATTTTGGACATAAGTCGCGACTATGTAACTGGCCTAGGGCCCGTAATCATAAAGAAACCACTTACTATTTTACGTTATATAGAAATGTTCTATTTACATGATGAACTGGAGAAAGGTGAACATTTCCCTAGAGAATTCAATCTGGGGCCTTTTCTTAAGTCGAGACTTAAGTCCAAAAGAGGTCTTAAATCTGTAGACTGGTTAGCTGTAAGATTGACTATTGAACAAAATGAGCTTAGACTAGTCTGAAGTTGTTAGATTGGCTATAGAACCAAAATGAGCTTAGATTGGCCTTAAGTTGTAAGATTGGCTGTAGAAACAAAATGAGCTTAGACTAATCTTAAGTTGTAAGATTGGCTATAGAACCAAAATGAGCTTAGATTGGCCTTAAGTTGTAAGATTGGCTGTAGAACCAAAATGAGCTTAGATTGGACTTAAGTTTTAAGATTGGCTGTAGAACCAAAATGAGCTTAGACTAATCTTAAGTTGTAAGATTGGCTATAGAACCACAATGAGCTTAGATTGGCCTTAAGTCAAAGCGATGACTATTGAAGAAGTGGCCCCCGCCGGTCGTATTTCGTGAGATTGGTTCCACTTATTTCCGCGCTGATTAAGAATATACGCTATGCGTCGTTCAATGAATACGTTCGGCTCATCAACGACGATCATAATTTCGAAAACATCGCGTTTCATCACACGTTGTATTTGGTCAGTATAATCGCGTGCGAGATGGTTTTACGAGTTTATGAATAGACAGCCGCGTCTGCTACGTGTAATCCCGTAATCCTCCGAACGAGTCGACGCATATTTTATCGATTCGATTGATGTGATGAATTTTGCTAGCGTCGCGTATTAAACAGCATCGCAGGTACACAACGCCACTCACTACCCCTCCCCTCCACTCACTACCCCTCCACGCCGCTCGCTACCCCTCCCCGCCGCTCACTACCCCTCCCCGCCACTCGCTACCCCTCCCCGCCACTCACTACCCCTCCACGCCGCTCGCTACCCCTCCCCGCCGCTCGCTACCCCTCCCCGCCGCTCGCTACCCCTCCCCTCCACTCACTACCCCTCCACGCCGCTCGCTACCCCTCCCCGCCGCTCGCTACCCCTCCCCGCCGCTCGCTACCCCTCCCCTCCACTCACTACCCCTCCACGCCGCTCGCTACCCCTCCCCGCCGCTCACTACCCCTCCCCACCACTCGCTTCCCCTCTCCGCCGCTCACTACCCCTCCCCGCCGCTCGCTACCCCTCCCTGCCGCTCACTACCCCTCCCCACCACTCGCTACCCCTCCCCTCCGCTCACTACCCCTCCCCACCACTCGCTACCCCTCCCCTCCGCTCGCTACCCCTCCCCACCGCTCGCTACCCCTCCCCTCCGTTCGCTACCCCTCCCTGCCGCTCGCTACCCCTCCCCGCCGCTCGCTACCCCTCCCCGCCACTCGCTACCCCTCCCCGCCACTCGCTACCCCTCCCCACCGCTCGCTACCCCTCCCCCGCTCGCTACCCCTCCCCGCCGCGCGCTGCCGCTCGTTACATCTCCCCGCCACTTGCTTCCCCTCCACGCCGCTCGCTAACCCTCCCTGCCGCTCGCTACCCCTCCCCTCTGCTCGCTACCCCTCCCCACCACTCGCTACCCCTCCCCGCCCACTGCCAAGGCATAAATATTTACCAAAAACCCGAAATTTCAAACTTCGTAATCCAAATACATGTGGCAGAAAATAATGTAGAGACTAATTTCTTGATAAATGGCTTCATTTTTTGCTTGATTTGTAATTGACATTCCAAGAGGATGTCTGTTTTAGTAAATTCTATGTTTATATTACAGGGGACAAGAGTATGAAAAATCACTGGATGTAAAACTTCAAGTTCCCGACTCTGAGCATAAAGCAAAGTAAGTTCATATATACATCTATACGATATATAAGTCGGTAATTACGTAATTTGCAAAAATACTCAATAAATCGCTGTAGTACGATGCTAATTGTCTTTGATAGCGTTCATTCACAACCGTTCGAGAGTTTGATTCTGATTAGATTTCCTAAGCTAATCCTAAACGCGGACGATCAGCTCGTTCGTACCTCGCTGATGTCTGAATCTCGTCGCGTCGCGATTAGGCTCAGTGAATTAAACGGGAGTTTGAGTAGATAGCTTGTAGTTATTGTAGTTGTACGTCGGGCATTTAAACGTAATCGATCATTCTGATTTTCAGGCAATTGTAACTTTTTTTCACCGAACGCTATTACTATAATGCACTCCGAATGTCCTGCCCCTCAGTATAGTTTTTAAATTTGAGTGAAGGTTGTATCTTTTCATTGTAATGGCCCTGTATAGCGTCTTCCAAATATATATCAGGACCCGATTCGACGTTACTTTGTTAAGTTTTGACTTCAGAGTTAAAGACATTTCCAATATTCAGAGCCAAATTCTAATAAAAACAGTAGAACTGGGTTTTAGAACTTCAAAATACTTAAAAGATATGATCACATACATTAAGAGAGTGAATTTTATTACAAATCAAGATTTCAATGCTTTTATCGATATAATTCGGATTCTAAGCTTCCCGTACGCGCGCGCGCGGCCATCCTCTCCTCAGTCGAGCTGATCCGGATAACAGCTGGCTCTTCTCTAAAATCCACCTTCAGGGGTTGCGCGTCGGAAAATAATAGACTAGCAAAAATCATCGACGAAACATCGGATTAGATTTGAAAGTCGGTCGGTCGGGTATCGAACGGCGACGACGACGTTTTTCCACTTGATAACGGCGACGGTAATCAGATCAACGGCATCGCGACTTTTCATAAAGGCTCGTATTATCCGGTGAACGCGTAGTCGGCCGCGTCAGCTTACCCCACGCCGTCTGGGGACCGCGCGTAATCGCATGGTCGAAATTAAATTCCGTCGTCGACAAATTAATTTCGACAACGCCTCGACGCACGTCACGGTCGATTACGGCTCGAGCGGCCGGTCGCGAATTCACGTCGATATTACGCTCGGTTATCTGGCGACGTCGGTTTTTTTTTTTCATCGGCGCGCGCGTCCCGGTCGCGTCGCGTAAGCTCTGATCTCCTGCAGGGACGACTCATTATTGCCCTATTATGTTCACTCACGGTTGAGAATCGCGATTTCTCTAGCGAGTACTTGAATTACCGATCGACGACTGATTTCTTCTGTTCATCCCTTTACAACCATCATAAATTGATGAATTTCATCTACCACCTCGTGTAAATAATAGCTATTGTTTCAATCAGGGCCTACGCCATGGAGTCCCGGTATAATGATAAGAATTTTGTCGATCGTACAGCCTAGAAAAGATAGGGCACATTTACACTATTACTAGTTCGAAATAGGTCGTACCTAGAACGTGCCGAATTTAGAACGGGAGAAATCAAAGAGGCGTTCGCACACGCCTTGCTACAACAATGTTACAACGTTGCTACAATAAGTTACTTCAACAATAAATTAAAATTGGTACAGATGCAAAGTGGAATATATTCTGTAAAAAGTTTGATATAAGGAATATAAGATAATTTTATATAAATTTGAAAACTGCATGTTTTGTTCAACCTCTGGTGGGAATTTGGTGCATCTAATCAGGCTCGGAGAAATTCAGTTTTGAAAAAGTTGTGTGGCTTATTGGACACCCTGTTTTTTGGCTACCTATAGTTATCACTGGCCCCACGAGATGTTGCCATGAGTATTTGACCCCAAAATTTATATCTAAATGATAGGTTTTTTGATGAGATTTTTTGCTAGTGTCAAGGCTTGGTCAATTCTAGAATGGTCCAAATTTAGACCGTTCTAAATAACATAGCGCGAACACAGCTCTACCCTTCTAATTGTTTTATTTTCTACTGGTTATCTCAGGATTCAGAAGGTTCTGAAAGATTTGTGCAAATACGTCCAGCAGCAGAGCTCCGGTCCTTGGCCGCAAAACCGCGTTTCAGCGCTGGATCGAGCTCTCGGTGAAATCAGTCGCATATTGGAGAAAAAGGTAGTTGAAATATCAGGGAACAATTGCGGAGATAAATCTTAAGTAGGGACATAGCGTTTCGGTCTTTTAGAAAATGAACTAAATTCAATGTTGAAACGAATCAAATTATTCTTACGATTGTTACGACGAAGAATAATTGCTGAATTTCGACTGATTGTAAATGATTTGTTTATTTTAGGTAGCGGTGGATCAGAACACATTTCGTATTTGTGGCGGGATACCGATCGTGTGTAATATACTGTCCGTGATCGAGAATTCCAGTCTTACCTTGCCTCCCGTTATCCCTAACAAGTAAGTAAAGCAAAGTTGGAACATTTCTGTAAAATTCTACGATTTTTTCTTTGTTTCAATTTTATGCGATACGCCTTAAACATTTTGTTTGGTTTGTCGTATAGGTCGCTAATCCTGGCGTGTAACGTGCTTCGTTTTGCCTGTAAGGGATCGTATGAGAATTGCCATTACATGTTGTTCAGTAATAAAATTGCGTTGATTACCGACCTCCTAGCCCACCGCCTAGAGGTAAGATTTGACTAATTAGATCTTTTCTCATTGACATCGGATAAGAACATCCGACAGTGTTCTGTGGAACCTTGAATAAATAGATGAATGTCTACAGCGTTTAATGCATGTTCATTATTTATTTTGTTTTCGAGATTCAAATTTACTTAATAACATTTGGCATGGACAGAGCCATAAAGGCTCGCATACAGCGCATACAGAATTCAAATTCGAATAAAGCAGAGTTTTTCATTTCAATTCCTGTCTTATTCCGGTCTTTTACTTATTGAACTATTGTGTTATTTCGTAGATCTTGATTCCGGATCATTTCAACTCGTTGTTAGAGAGCAGCCTGAACAGTCTGTCGAGTTTGATGATCAAACTGCCCGATGATTCCGTCAGTACGGGATTGATGCAGGTCATATCGACGAGTTTGTCGTGTTTGGCGAAGAAGAACCCGACGGCGACCTCGAGCGAAGCGTCGGCCGAACGGATGACCGTCTCGGCGGACGCTTTCATTAACCGTAGTAACGATATCATCAGGTAAATACGACGTGAACAGTAACGGATGCAATAAGTTGTTTTCAATCACGAGATTGATTTATCATCAAATGAAAAATTTTATGGGAACGGTATTAAGATTCGGAATAAGTCTGCGTCAATTTGTTGATTATTTTTGCCAAACTTTCTCAAGGTACCTCGGTAAAATCGAGCCTTTTAATCAGTCAGAATATTTCGCACTTGACAGCGTATACAACTGCACTTGAGCGGAATTAGCGAATTCATACCCGAGATTGCTTACGCATGTTGCGCGTTATCCGATTGATGTTTACCGGTAATTGCTTTGTTTTACAGTTATTTAATCAGCGTCGGAGTCGTCGATAAGTTGCACCAGTATTTCAGCGGAGTTCGCGAACCAATCGACGACGACATACCTGCGTCAGACTTCCTCACCCATAGTCTCGCTCTACTCTGTTCGATGATCCGAGTTAATACTAAAAAGTATGTGACACTTTAAACCTGTTCAACTGTCAGAATCGACAAAATATCGACGGAATTTTACTCCCAATTCACACTGAGAACTTGTTAGATAATCATACAATCTTTAATTAAATCCACTTAAAACTTTGATACTCTGGATAATGTTTGAGCACTTACTTGTAAGCTTTCGCGTACTACTTATTATGGGAGCATTCATTTATTACGTAAATAATAAATAATTTTTCAACCCCCCTCCCCCTCTGTACGCAAAATCGGCCATTTTTTCATATACATTAAACATTACATTACGCAGTTGCACTGACCCCTCCTCTCCCCTAATGCGAACGTATTTAATGAATGACCCCTATCTAAAACCTGGATAGATGAATCTACATCAATGTCATACAATCTTGCTGATGTTAGAATTGATTACTTTTGCAGAAGTTCGAACGTTTTTGAGAAGAATTGTAAAATTCAAGACCCCACCCAACTGATCAGTACGTTCAGCGCGACCGAACTGTTCGGCATCGTATCGTTACTGTACGGCATGTTACTGCACGGTGACGCCCCCTCTAGGAGAGATACGGAATCACCTCCCGAGCTACCCCTTCATACGCTGAACGTGACGGTGAGCGCCATCAAAATGCTGAACTCGATGGCCGCCCTCGATTTGAATACATTCCAGGTAAGATTCACAATCTCGATTATTTCATACTGGATATAATGAACTATCGGCTATAACGAACATATTTTCTGGTCGCCTAAAGTTCGTCGTAACGAGGTTCCACTGTGAGAGTCTATAGCCGAAACGTTTCTCAAATACCGTATGAACCTTTCTCGAGAATTTGATATCTTTGGCTGAATTATTGTGGGATTTCTCTTATATTCATTTTACACTTGGATCTTCTTGATTTAATCTTTGAAGAATGTATTCGGAAAAAAAATTGGCTTGAATACAATTTTGATGATAATGGATTTTATATAATTTTTTAATTATAGAAATCGCTCGGCGAAGAAGGCACGTGGCTCGAATATCGTCATATATGTAGTTATTTATTGTGGTATTGTTCTCATTACCCGAGCAATGACGATCTTCAACACGAAATCATTTTGTGCGTCGGATATTTCACCGCTTTAAACCAGGACAATCAGGTAGATTTCTTGCCTTTCAAGTCCGTCCTTCACCTTTTCAGGCTGTTGATTTCTGTGTTAGTCGCTTAAAGTCTTGCCTTAGTTCCATTGTTTAAGGTTAATCTTTAAGATTAAATGACCAATTTATTTGACTCCAATTTAATTCGTTACTGTTGGATTCTCCTGAATTAGTGAATCTTAGTTCTAAAATTTGCGCCAGTCTTGGCTTTTTTTATTTACAAATGGCACTCAGGATTTCCTGATCACACGCGGCCAGTACTCAAAAATTATTTAGAGTTAGCCGATGGACGGTTGACATGGTGACAATTAAAACTTCATTATTATTTGCAGCCGCGCATAAGTATTTTGCCATCAGGAAGTGCTGACACCTTCAGGGCGAATTTCCAACTAAACTAACGTCGTCTACTCGTTCTCAGATGGCCCTCTATAAGTTGTATTGTTATTTTCGAGTTTTTACACGCTCTTAATGTGTCATTCTTCCCCATTAAAAAAAAGACAACTTTTCGAATGCTTGTATTGTGCATTAGACGAGTATACTTGACCGGCGTTCGAGCGATGCGCGTTCAGCGATCTGAACGACAACTTCACGTCAACATTTCCCGTACATCGCGACTTTTTACCCCATTAGAGTCGAGTTATAACAAGTTCAGTTCGTGTCTCCGAATCCAGCACAATTATGCTTGTATTATATAGGCCTATACGGTACACATGTAATTATAGCTTCATGTGGTAATATTCTTTTAATAATAATGATAATAAGTCTTAATTTCGTACAAAAAGTACAGACTACAGGACGAAAAAAAGAGAATACAAAAGTGCAAAAAAATACTCATTCAATTGGAAAAACGTATTTACACAATGAATTATTCAAGGACATAGATTCAAGCTACGTGTTGGCTACATGACTCAGCAGATATACAGCAATGGTTGATTAGGTCTTTCATCTCATATTTGCTAAATTGAAAGTCAGGGGATGGATGAAACAGTACGTAAACTAAGTCAAAAATATGCTGGGCTGCGCAACTGTGGGTTTAAATTCAACCCTTTACTAGTTATCAGACAGCCATTTTGATAAATTTTGTTACCTTTCGATAAAATATCTAAATGGCCTATTACATAGCGTGCTAAACTTGATCAATATCCACTATGGGTAAACATCGACTAGTTATTATCATTATTATTACAACTACCGTAATTTAACTTGCTGGTTCATTCATTTAACGTTTTGTTACATTGGTTGAATTCTAGTACCTACTACTAACATACGATTAATTATCACCTGACAATCCTCTAGTGGGAGGGTGGTCATCACCTGGCTGGGGGTATTATTCCTGGTACGAATTACCCGTGAACTAAGGCCCATCGTAGGCGTTACATTAGTTAAATCCTAAAACCGCCAAAATTAATTTTCACCGCACAATCCTCTAGAGTCCTGGGGGTCGTCACTTCTGGACTGTGGCTGTTGGTGGTATCATTCCTAGACCCTATGAAAATGACCCTACAGCGTGAAAAATCATTTTTTCGTCGTGCGGAATTTTCAGTAATATGAGATAGCGAAACTCTGTGATAGTGATACAATAAACAGTGATTATAAGGCCGAAAAATTAATACCTTGTTTCGTGACAAGGTATCGTTTTTGTTTAGCCTAATGTATAGTTTTTATACAGGTTCTGCAAATGTCTTAATGAATTACGACGATATTTTGTATATATTTTCAGTTATTCATTCAGTCTGGCCAGCCTCCGACCGTGTTGCAGCAGTTGTGTTCGTTGCCGTTCCAGTATTTCAGCGACCCGAAACTGATGAACATACTTTATCCGACCCTCATCGCCTGTTGCTATGACAACTCGGCCAACCGTGCCATTCTCGAACACGAGCTCAGTTGTGAATTGTTGGCGAACTTTTTGGAGGTGCGTATGTATGGTAGATAGGAAATAATTGAATTATCGCTTGCTCGATGCGTAACACGTAACCTTATGAATTCTTTACTGATGGAGGAACTGTAAGCATGTTGGTTATAAGAGGTTCGCAACTTTGACGATTCAGCGTAAAGAAGGACACGCGATCGATGGTTCGCGGCTTGTAAGATTTTTGTTGAAGGAATGAACCGGTCTTAAGTGAGAAACACGTTCAAGTAAAACATCTAGGTCATATATTTGTTTATTAGAACATAGCGATATTCAGTGCAGCGATATATATCCACCGATGAATGTGGATTTCATATAAGCGGCTATCGCAGAAGCGTTTTTGCCAGTGTCGGATTAGGACCGCCCCAGCTGTTCGCATCAGCGTCAAATGAGTCCGTGTATGTTTGACTTAAGCACGGGTCAAATTATATCCGGTGATCGCTAATTCTTGGTTCTGGAAGTGACTCACCTCACTCGTTTTGATAGTATTTTAGTGTTGAGTGAGTGGTTTACTTGTAAATGCAGTTATAACAGGGTGGCCACTTAGCTGGAAATCAGGGAAAAGTCAGGGAATTTTCTAATCTTAAGAATAGTCAGACAATAGTCAGGGAATTTTGTAAAAAGCTAAAAATCAGGGAACAGTGCAGGCAATTTGTTGATATTGCTACCGTTATATCGTGCGTAAAATCAAACAGTTTCTGTGAATGTGTCACGTACGTATTTGATCGTGTTAATTGATTGGATTCTTAGCAGATCTGGAAAAACAACGTGCATGCCAGGGAAAAGTCAGGGGGAAAAGCATGTCAACTTAAAGTGGCCACCCTTTATAAGCCACAGGTCTAGTCCGGGTCAAATCATCCCCACGTGAAACCATGGCTAAAGAAACCATGGCTAAAGAACGTACAACTTTCATATTAAGTTTCTTGGAAGGATAAAAGTTCTGTTACGAGTTGAAACAGGATAGAGTGGGTGACTGGCTGAAACGACGCGAGTTGATCAGGAAATCTCACACACTCGTCGATAGGTTGACGCGGTACATACGAAATCCTATTTTCATTGTTAGCGCCACCGCCCGCACTCTCCCTTTCTCTTCATCTGAGAAAACAGGATGAAATTTATGAGATTTTGATGAGGACACACGAACTCACTCACTCACTCGAGTCGAATCTCACTGGTGATGATTTACACAATAACGCAAACAGCTCGGTATTGTTCATTGATGAAAAATCATGGCGCAATACGACGTGTTTCTCGTCGTAAAGATTACCGACCCCGGCTGCGAGCTTCGTAATTATCAATTTTGAAATTTACCTTCGTTTAAACGCGTTGTTTATTTCGAAGGCTTTCACCGAGCTTCTACGATGTAATTACGGTATAATTTCGTTTCTGAAAATAAGAAATAATTGATGGTTTATACGGAGTACAACTCATCTGGGATGCTTCAGTCATCTGTGTACCGTACTATCACTGATTACACAGCTCCGTGGTTAATGTTGATTCTATTTCTGCATTTGTCGAGGGATAAATTTTTTAGTATTCGAATTAAATGTTGATTTCAATTTATTTCGATAATTCAGTCACTAGGAATAAAAAAGATCATATTTTCGGTTTTCTTAAAGCTTTTTCGATATCCCGAGCTGTTTTAAGAACCTAGGATCGGAGATACCGACGTAAATTGTTGGCGCCTGTTCGTCGCGGTCCGCCGCGGTAGAGATTAATTCTAAACAGTAACTCGATCAAATTGTGATTAATATTGAGCCGGTATTTCTGTAGCATCTGGTGTAATATTTGCTCTTCGGCGATTGTTTTAACGTTAATCATCTTGACCTAAGGTTTCGATGTTTGTCGAGTGTACTCCACCCATATGCCCCGACAATTCCTGCTTTATCCCGCGCGGCGTTCCGGGTGTGATTAAATGTCAACAGGGTTTGTCTCGTAGCGGTTATTACAACGAAACAACGAAGATGAGGTTTATGAACGGAATATGATGGATATTTGAGCGTTCCGTGTAGATGTTACGTATGGAGAGGTGATAGCTGATGAACATCGCTTATGAATTTCATACTGAGCCATCATTTCATGTCTCATGACTAAACCAGGGTGGCGACTGACCTGGAAAATCAGGGAAAGTCGGGGAATTTGACAAATTTTACCAAAAAGCAGGAAAACTCGGGGAGTTTGGATAATTCTATTGACTACATGTTTCTTTAAGGAAACGAGATTCAATGAATTGTAACATTCTAAGCCTAGGAATTTCTCCGATTCACTCAAATGAATTGTGTAATCACATGGAAAAATCAGGGAATTTCTAAATGGGCGGAAATTAGCCACCCTTTAAACGACAATAATAATGCCGACAGATGATTACTATGATGTATCTTCTAAAGAAATATTAATCATTTATCGTGAGCTGTGATGTATGGGGGGGGGGAAGGGGGGGAGGTAGTGTGAAGTTGAAAAGTTAATGGGTTAGCGAATTTCGTATAGATCCTTTATTCAAGACGAGAAGTTTTATCTTCAGGTGGGTGTCAGACTTTGTGTTATTCAACACGGCGGTAGTAGTTTCCGCTGGGCGTCTCGCTCGACGTACAGAAGTGCCCGTTTGTAATTCGATACCTCATCACACGCGGCGTCGCGCACTTTCGGTCTCTTCTTACTGCGCGAATACGAAGTCACGAAATGTCACCAGACGCGGCGGCACATTTTATGCGCGAAGCTTTTAGTATAAGTTCCCGGCGTGTTTAGCTTTCTGATCTCGGCACCGATTATAGATACTGTTTAAATGCACAACTGAATTCTGAATTTAAGATTATATTTAATCGAGGCGTGGAAGTGTTTGTCACGTTACTTCTCTTAAGTCACGACGCGTGCCGTGGTCTCTGACCGTCAGATTTGACGTACAAACCTGGCAGGGTCCCCACGACGCTACAACGTCATTTCTTGATTCTTTGAAAGCTTCTAGACGGAAAATGCGTTTTAAGTGAGCTTGAAACTCCTTTAATTTTAAAACTCCTTAATTTTTTTTAGAAATAGGCAATTTGGAATTTTTGTAGTACAGTTCGGTTCGGTACAGTTTGGACCAGGGGCCGGTTCCATAGTCAAGGCTTAAGTCCAAAAGTGGTCTTTAATCTTAAGACTGGTCTTAAGCTGTTAGATTAGCTATGTTACTAAAAAGTCTTAGATTAGTCTTAAGTCTAAGCCATGATTATGGAACCGGCCCCAGGATTTTTTTTTTTTACCCAATTAGGTGGTCACCTTAGAAACCGGATTTAATAGCATAAAGGATAAAGTTTTGCTTAAAAAACCACCAAACAAGATAAACAGTACTGATTTAGGAGTCTACTGTAATTAGGACATGAAATTGATGCATACGCTTCCTTAAAACTCCTTGAAAACTCCTTATATCCCGGAATGGCCGATCTGTATGGACCGAGCACTGGGAATATCCTGTATGCGTAGAATGTCCAAATGGCATTAACATTTTGCAATGTTCATAAAAACAATAAGAAAAGGCATTAGATACATCGGACAAGATTTTATTTCAGTAATTTCTACCTATACTGCGGACAGGTATTGGCTCGTAGTTTTAACAAGATTGATTAAGATTTTCGATGGGGGAATGCGATCTTTCCGTGGGTCGTAAAAGAAGAATTTCGTCCGCGCTTAAGGACTCGAATCATTGTTAAAGGAGGACGTTTGTAAAAACGTTTCTCAGACGGCCGATGAAATTGCGCGTAATCATCCAATCGTAACGTTACCGGTAATTACGGACGTTTCTGCGTAAATGGCCGTCGAAGCGGCGAGGTAAAATCGCGCGTCCACGCTGTTAAAACTACCGTACGAACCGATGATTACCGCGACGTACGGATTACTGGTCTCTCGCGAGTCGTCGACGCGACGTTAACAATTTCGTAGCGAAAATCACCGGTGTTACCGAGTCCGTGTTTGTTTAATTGCGTATTTTTCGTTGATTCGATTGTTGTAATCAAACGGGAGGCAGTTCCGTTAGTTTCTGCCCCGGTAATTCGCGCCGAGTTTGATGGCTGAAATTGGACAATCTGTATTTGAAAAATTTCTCATTGTCGTATTAATGATATTACTGGCATTTTATTTACAAAACCACTTAATTTTGTCTGGAACAGTAAGCTGGTGTATTAAAGTTCCCAAAATCTACGATTAAACAAGCATTTTTGGATAAGGCCGACCATTCACACATATGCCTAATGGGCCCATCCCTGTTTGACTATGGCGAAATTTGGCGCAACCAAAACCCAACCAGGCCTGAGCCAAATTTTAGCATGGGTCAAATTATTTCGCGTGAATGCTTACTGGTTGTGGAAGTCTCACTTGCCTCACTTGCCACAGCATTGTTTAGTATTGAGTGAGTGGTTTTTGTGCGAACGGGCTAAATTTGACACTGTGTGTCTGATCTGGGCCAATTTAACTGGGGCCAAATGGGTCGCCATGTGATCGTGACTATTGTCTCAAATGAATGTGTAGCTTCTTAAAATCACTTGCACTGCGCAGCCTGTTCACAGTTGTTCAACTTAAGAATCGATGTTTCAAAAAGTTTTTGTTTTCCAAACTCCGATGACATTTAGACGCGTCTTTCAGCGCGCGTTACGACGCGCGCGCAGCCGGCGGCGGAATTTTTACGTCAGATTTTCTCGATTCTAACGGCCCCCGAGGCGTATCCGATTGATCTTCGATGATAATTTCGAACCGGTAGGATAGGATCGCCGCGAGGGTTCGTAAATATAGCCTCACTTTACTTACACCGACACCATTCACCAATTAATAAGAATTGTTCTAACCATTAAGGCACGTATACGGTCGCCCCGAGGCGCTATTAGGTGCGCTGATAAATTCAATTTGCGTAACATTTCCCGATCATAAATATATATCTACTATATTCGATCGTTATCGATATGATATTCGTGAATTCGTTTAGACGCGTCGCTTTCATTCCCATCGGCGAAATGATCAATATCGAATATCAAATACTTTGCGAGTCTAAAGTCATTCTATTCTGCTTCCTCGTTGCTTTCTAGTTCGTATTTGTGCTCTTGCCGTCTTCTGCTGCTTACCTGACTCGTACTTTTTCAGTCCGATATTATTTTACCCGTAGAAAGTTGACAACTGCTCTATACCAACTTTCCCAACTACTTCAGATCAGATTTTTGAATTTTAGGAGTGCACACATTGATCGTATTGTAACTCAACCGAATAGGGTATGATTACGTATGAGTTGGTGATTATTCAAAAGCTACCTTCGATTGGTTACCTGATTATCTCTGCAAACAACTACGAAGATGAGTGAAGACACAATAAGATGAATGTACCAGACAAAATCCCATAATAATTCAGCCAATGATGATTAGTTAACGAGCAATCTTTCCTATTAGCCATCATCAGGAGCAGCATTGGTAGTATATACCTGATGATCTTTCGCATTTCTTGCTCTACCCGAAAACATCGTCATGAACCCGATTTTGAATTATTCAAAAAGTACTCCCAAAAATATACCTGTTCACTGGATTATATTGAAGCACCTTTTAACATTGAATCAGTTGAATTGGCCGAGATATTATTTCATCATCATCATCATCATCATCATTATACCTATGAAATAAAATCTAGTTTATATCGAAATGCAAGGCAACAATCTACGAAATTTTTATCAACGAATTCTACCAAGCAAATGTAGAAAGATTATTTGGAATTTTTTCAACTTGTGGCCTTTTTCTGGAACTGGAGCGCGTACTGCAATTCGTTGGCGATATCCGATTGCGACGTCAATTCGTTCGAGTCCATCATAATTTAGATAATGATAAAAATTAGCCAATTTACCCGAAAGTTGCGCAAGAGTCTAATGGGTAAAGAATCGTTTCTTTTCATCTCTTGGCGACGACGTTGTTTTGACAGGTTGACGTATCATCAACTCGTCGTCGATTGAACCTCGACTCTTAATGACCGTTATCTGGTATTCGCGCTTCCGTGCGACGCCGACGACGCTGTCATATTTTGACAAATATTCTTTAGTTTCGGTTTCAATCTCGAAGTGAAACATCCTGCCATTTTTCATATCGAAAAACGAACGAGAGAAAGAGAGGGAGGCCGCGTTGTAGGGTATACCGCGATCGTGCTGATGACCAGATATCCTGTATCGGACCATTTTTCATCGCGAAATTGTCGTTATTCAGACGCGATTTATATTAATTTGTCGTCGAATGCGGACAAGATTTTCGTGATAAATACGACTTTACGATACTATATCGTGCGCATGTATATCGGCGATAATTGATTTCAATTCGTTTTTATCGCCGATAGTAACATCCTAGCTACTTCAGCGTCTTACTGTTACATTAACTGAGTTTCCCAAACTTCGACTTCAACAAAACATTTGACTCATCACTGACTCTATCTGTACTTTGAATTTCGATTTCAAAATCGAATCCCCTGTTGCGTTCCTCCTGTCGGTGTGGTCAGTTTGTAAGGGACACCAAATTAGACCAAATCTACCAATCACATGAATAACCGGACCAATCTCTATTCTAAGATAAGAAAAATTCTCATTTTTCATCGAAGAACAGAATCCAAGTTAGTCCTTTACACTCTGTATTGATTAGCCCTGTGTGTCGCTTCAGGTGACAAGCCCTTCTCATATCGGCCCTTTGATATCCATTCCTTTTGCTGATTTGGACCAAACGTCATATTGTTGAAAAGTTGTTTAAGTAGAATTATATCGTTCCCATATTGACCTAAATTTTTGACTCGTTTAGAAAAAAAGAAGACCGCGTTAATTGAGTTTGCCGTACTTCATAATTTCTGTCTGGCTTATCAGTCCGATAAAGTAATTAGCGAAGTTCTCCTGTCAGCGCACACTACAGTACACGACTCACGAGATATTTATCGTTTATCTATGAAATTTAATTAAATTAGTCCGGCGTAGGTAAGGCCAAAATGCTTCAATATTCAGACGTTTGTTTCTCGCTGATTTGATAGGATCGATGTTACGATTCATCGTTTCATATGTATCTATAGCCGGTGGTTTGATTATGATGTAGAATATCTGAATATGCCTGTATGATATTAAATGATAATGATGATGTTTGTTTTTATGTAGTGTCATTCTTTTGACAGACTCGAAACAATGTTTTACATAAAACAGAGTAAAGACGATAAAAATAAGTCAATATAAAACAATACACTGCTTATAAAGTTGTGATTACACGTGAGTCAAGTGAGTCAAATTTGGCCGAGGACGCGTTCACATGTAAACCACTCACTCGATACTTAACAATGCTTAAACGAAGCAAAGTGCGACATTTTCGGAATCAGTTGCATAGCACGCAATAATTTGGCTTGGGCCTGGTCCGACGTTTTTGGTGGCCAATTCGCTATCTCGCCTAGATTTTGGCAAAAAATTCAATGAAGCAGGACTCGCATGGCTAGATTTAGAGCCTATGTTCTTCCTTGGAATTGGTTTACAGAGGATTGACTTATCCAAACCTGAGCGTAGTTGACGGCGTGGGAGTTCGGATCAATATTTAGGTGCTGTAGACAATTTTTTCATTGGTACTCGGAAACTTTGAATCATTTTTCAGAAATTTACATTCACGCCTCGCCAGACGATATAAGCCGAGAATCGCGAATCGCATGTGTCCACGGTGAAGCGAATACTTGACGCGTTTTATCCTTGGTTTGATATTTGCTCGGCGTTTTCTGTACGCGCGCCAGCGACAGAGGGGTGAGGGTTGCTGTTGATGTCACTAGGCAAGAATAAAGAGTGACAGCCAGCGCTGGTTTCTGACTCAAGTATAATTAGTCAACGGACTGTGTTTTAAAAGCCCTCCATTACTGAACCATTAGTAACCTAGGATAAATTTGCTTTCATATCCTTTCCACGTTCTGCGTAGACACTAAATAATATAGCGCGCGCCGGCGTACAGCGGCGAAATAACCATATCTGTATTAAGCTAGCTCGTACAGAACAGCCCCGCGCTATCTTCGCATTACCGCTTATTTTCGACGTCGGTAGATTTTCCTCGGAATCGGAAGCCCGTGCCTTGGAATTCATTCCTAAAACCCGCATGAAATTCCTATAGAGTTCGATATCGAAGTCGATTCCGGTCGCGCGTACGTACGGTCTCGGGGGCTTATTCGCGACGCGCGCGAAAATTGCCGTCGCGCGAATATTTCCAGCCGAGATTGATATGATTTTGGTGAAAAGTAATTCTATCAATGATAAGGCCATAAAGCGTTTCTACCGGGGCTAACGTCATCTCTCGCCGTAGAATAACTACAATATACGGGCTGTGTAATGCACTGCGACAATTGGATTCGTCGACATCAAAAACAAGGCGCCAGACATAAAGATAATATGATGTCTTTATGACTGTTGTGTGTGCTGTTATTTCTATGCAATCCGATTAGTAAAATGTACCTTGGTAAAATGCGTTCGTTTCGTCAATTTTTATCCTTGGAAATCGGAAATATACCGGTTATTTGAATAAGGCATTTGCGCGGGTTAGAATGTCGTGTTCGCGAATTTTGTTGTTTGTTTGAAAACGTCGAAGGATGTTTTGCGAGGAAAATATTGCGTGATTTATTTTTTTTTCATCGCGTTTGTTTGAAATCTATTTTTGAAATTCTAATCGAAAATTATGAAATTCTATTTTCAGGAAAAAGATCTAGAATGTCAGCAGGCTAAATTAACGCCGAGCACTAATGGTAAAAAAACGAAAAGTCAAGGTGAGTTGTCAGATATGGTACAGCGAAATAAAGCTTATTCTATCCAGCCTGTGTGGTCTTTTCTTAAATTCTTGGTGCAGGGAATTCTACTAAAACCATCAAATTAAAAAGAATAATTTTTTTTCAGTCCTCTAGTCTATTTATCATAATCAAAAAAAAAGTTTATCTTGTATGTGATTAGAAACGATTTTTGATAGATTTTCTTCTATCTCTAAAAAAAAAAAATTGATTTTTGATTTGAATTTTTCCCGTTCTCTCCATTTTAAAATGCCCTTGATAGAAAAAAAGATTCATATCGATTTTCCTTCACCCTTCAATTTTTTCTTGAATGTGATTAGAAATGATTTTAGATAGATTTTCTTCTACTACCAAAAAAAATTATTTTGAATTTTTTATTTAAATTTTTCTCCCTGTCCCTACATATTGAAATGCCCTTAATAGAAAGAAAGATTCATATCGATTTTCCTTCACCCTTCAATTTTTTTCTTTAAAAAAATCCGTACTCCTAGTGATTAAATGGGATCTTAGAAAAATATATTCACGAGTCGACTTTGAATTTTGATCGCGTCACAATTCGGGCTGCCGTGATTCAGTGACGCGGCGCGGTTCTCGATTAATCATCCCCCATCTGGACTGAAATAAAAAACGCACGTATCTAATCAAATTAACATCGTGTAATACTAGACCAAAAAATCTGCCATCTTAAAATCTCATTACGTGTAATTCTATCCGCGGTCTTACTCTCAGTCGCGTTGAGAAACTGCCTCCGGTTTGAAATCAGTGTCGGCCTCAAAACTGACGATAATAATTGATGTTGTTTTAATCACTGTCGTTCGTTCGAGGAATTTTTCACCGAAACTTAAGACGACGCGATTATTATTATTATTATTATTATTTTAGCCAGGAGTCGGTGTTCTGTTTCTCCGAATTGAAAATACCCGGCTGTTTATTAGCGCACAATCAGCGGGGTATATTTTTAAAAAAAAGAAGATTTTAAAATCTTCTGTTCGTAATTCTGTTGTTGATCATTTCGGGTCCCGACCTTTTTTTTTGTCGTCGACGCCTCCGGGGCGTTTTTGGGAAATTCAATACGGTTTTGCCGTCTGTTAAATGCCCGCCGCGCGTTTGACGAAGTTTCAATCTAAAACGTCGGCCATTGTTCGCGTGAATTTACTCCGAAGTCCAGTAGTGATTTCATCGCATTCTCGCGGCGCGATAAGTGGATTGTTTTCAAATATATTCAGGTACACCCTCTATACAAACGGCCGGCGATGTTTTCGGATATCTGTGAATTAGACATTTGTTGCGATTGTGCGCGCAACAATTTAAAACTTGTTAAAGTGCCGTTGAATAAAATGATACATTAACTGAATGTAGTTCTTTATCGGTGTGTTTTGTGTTTTTTTTAACGCAGATCGCACGCCCGTTGTCGGATGGAATTAAAAGTCGTTCATTAATAGGCGTGGCGTGTTGAGTTGCATTAGATTAAAATGAGTCTGTCCAGCGGCGTTTCCGCCCTCGGGGGTCATGTTTTCGGTAATTAGCGCTGGGTGGACGGTTTTTCGTCGTTGTGCCCGCTGATTTTGTAAAAACATTTCCACGTATCGAGTAACGGCTTGGCGCTCGTCGCTCGCTTACACGTGTCTCCTTCCTCGTCGCCATCGGTCTTAAAAATCCGTCGAATCTTCTAGTCGAACTTCGCTGGAAAATACAGAAAAGGCTGACGATTTGATCGAGCGAAATATAAAAATCATACGTGCGTTAATATTCGTACTAGAAATAGACGAAGAAAACTGAAGTTGAAACTTACGCCGCGCACAAATAACGCATCAGATCTGTGAAGTCAAACATCGTATATAAAACGCCTATGAAGATAACATGTATATGTTGCTCAATGCTTGGTATTGTCGACACTCGGCAATGTAATGAAAATAATATGATATGTATTAAGGTTCAATAAAGTAATTTTGAATTTGAACGAATTGGATCGACCGGCAACAACCAATCGAGCCCCAATATTGATGACGTGGCGCACATCCACCCACACACTATCCTAATCGCCATTGAAATCCACCATTGAAAAATACATAAAAATTCTTTAAATAGAAATTAAGAGTCACGCAATTAAATAAAGTTCAAAATATTCATGATATTAATTGTTATTTTGAAACGCCAATACTGATGACGTAGTGAACATCCACTCACACAGTACCCCTTAGATAACGCATAGTTGCAGTTCCTATGGTGTCAAAAATCATCTCTGTCAAATCTTCGAGTTTGTAAAACTGTTTGAAAAACAGTTGGCTTTTTTGTCGAAAAATATGTTTTCGGTTGTGGAAATGAGGCGCCGATTCTTGACTTCCACTTAATCACCGTCGTCGTTTTCATTCGTTTCGCTGATGAGTTCTAATTGTGATATTTATTTACGGCGCTATATCCCGCGCCAGTTGCGTTCAATCAGAAACGCGGGGGATGAAAAATTTCTCCCTCTTTCTCGAATGTTTGTTCATGGATTTCAGTCCAATATTGACCCGAGTTAAATTGGAAAGTATTCGGAGACCGAGCCGTTTCCCATTTCCAGCTGTAATTGTTATTTGTCCTCCTCGGTGAAATTCGCATTGAAAAAATCTGTTTGAATTTCATATCGCAGTCGAATCGTCTGATTAAACATCGCTGCTGAACTGATTGCAGCTGAAATTTACAAATTCATCATTCATTCGGTCATTACCATGAATAGACCTTCTTCTCTTACTTGAAGTTGACTTGGACCTTGATAGCCCCGCGATTACACGGAGACGATTTGACCTGGGCCAAATTGGCACTGATCAAGCCCGAGTCAAATTCGGCCCGTTTCTAGTTAGAGAGCGAGTTCGCACGTATAAAGAGCACTAAGCAATGTTTAAAGCGAAATGAGTCACGAAATTTGGCCCGGACCAAACACTAAACTGAAACTGAAACTGCGATCACGGCTTATATTGCAAATATCATCGTTACCAGCAGAATTAAGGTTATTTCGCCTTAAAGTTTTTTTTCGCACGTTTTAGGTGAAATCAATTGAAACTGGATATTTTTAAACTAAAAACTACCGTGGAATTTTATGTCGGCGAGATGATCCTTGCAGGCAACGCCTTCAGATTTTCTGGACCTTTTACGTAAAATCAACGAAAAATGGCAAAAATCTTTTAAAGGTTAGAATTACCTTGTTAATCAGGAGTGCTCGATAGTGAATATTGAAACCCGAGTTCAACTCGCTCGGTGGTGATTCGAGTCTACTGAGGTTTTCGACGAGTGCGATTAGTGTGTGTGTGACTGTTAAATACTGTATGTGTTTGAGGAACTCTCAATCATCTGATAAGCCGTACACAAATATTGAACAGCACCTCTCTGTCTTCAGCGCCGGCCACTGACTGATGAAGCATCATTAATTAATGACCTCTCAATCCATCTCTCTTCCCTGTCTCTCTTTCTGTCTCCAGTTTGCGGTTCGTTTGAATGAATCCGATTTCTCCTTGATGTCGCGTCCCCTCGGTATCGAATAGCCGACTTTACGAACGGCACATGCGACCAGCGGATTTCTTGCGTCTCCGTAAAAATGTCTACAGACTTTTAACTTTTTTACAGGCAATTCCAAGAAATAGTCGCCAACTTCTTTGCAATATATATATATGTCCTTTACATTTTCTATTGTTAATTGTTTTGGTTCGTCTAGTCACAGGGGGTACTGAATACATACAAATATATAGTACCCGGGAATATCGGATGGTCTAAGCTACTGTTGACCCCCCAATCTTAAAAAACGAGCACCCGTGTTCTTGCATGGCCGGTGTAACGGTGAATTTCTTTCCGTGGCCTGGTCGTTAGAGAATACTTGCCGCATTACAAATCCCTCGGTTATTGTAAGATTGATGTCGGATTTTCGATTAGTGGAACCTAAGTAACGCAGTCGTTTTCTTCTTAATGGATCTTCGTTTTGAAAAAACTACTAGGTAGCGATATGGAAATGCATTAGTTCGAGGAGCCATTTACTAGAGCTGCTGCTGCCACCGCCTTAAGATTCGCTCCGTACAAAATGCATTAATTTGACGCCTTCAGTAGTTTCGTCGAAAAAATTCGCTGGCGAAATAAGACGGGGTAGAGTTATATAGCCGGGTATAGAGTCAGGAGCGATTACCATGGCGATCATTGTGTCGTTTTTCATCGACTAGATCATTAGCGGACGAAAAATAGTTTGCCGTTTGAAATTCCGATCCTTTGCGCCGAGCCCGGGAATCAAATACATTTGTAGAAAATATAACGCAGCGCGCGCGCGCCGGCGCTAATGGAAATATTAATATTTTGATGGCGAATATAATCGCTTACAATCAGGCTTCTATTCATCGGTAGCGGCTAATGGATGTATTTGGGTGGTTCGCACGTGTTTCGGGCGTCTGTGGCGACTTAAAGCAATAAACGGCGATGTGACGATAATGACGACGACAATTGAATCGTACGGGCGAAAATTCGGCGGATTTTAAGCGATTCTACAATCGACACCCATTATAAGTAAGTCTCGTCGAGTCTTTGAAATCGTACGCTTTTATTTCGAAATGCTTTTAATATATTTGTTTAGGGTGTGACTTGCAATGGATTTGATCGATCGCGGCATTATGCGCGCCGAGTATTTCTGAATTTATGTATTTGTGAAATATTTTATCCACGGTTGTGAATTTGATGTAAAAAAAGAAAAAACAAGAAAAGATCGCCCAGGTTCATTGTTCCAGATTACGGTTTATACATTTTTCTTTCAAATTTCTCTGGAACTGAAAAGTCATTCGGTGTAGTTTTATCGAATATACAAAATAAAGCCAAAACTATAAAGGGCTACAATATCTATTTTCAGAAGTTTTTAGCTTTTATTTGCCACAGTTTTTATGTTTACCCCGGCGGCCAGTCCGGACACTTAATTTTAACCGAGCTAGGCGATTAAGATTTAGAATCGATACATTTTCTTCAATACCGTTTTGCTCATTTTCTATTTTTCTTTAAGTTTGTGATATTGTTGTGTTTAAATCTGGAAGGTCGCTCGCTCCTGTTCCCTGTTTAAATCAAGCTCGAACTGAGCAGATTTGTGTTAGAACATCCCCGTGCCCGGTTCAATTGTGGCTTAGACTTTCGACCGATCTAATAGACCTTCATTTTCGCTGAATTCTTGTTTTAGAACTGATTTCAAACACAATTCTCAATTCATCCGTTATTTCATTTTCATCATTTCCGACGCGAACAAAAAATGAGTAACCGGTTCTTAACTGAGGCTGAGCGGAGGTCGGTTGCATGTTAGACGACAGTTTGTTAGGAATGTCCACCTGTCATCGTAAATATCTTAACAATCACAACCGGCCCTGTGATTACCGGCATTGCCCCCAGGGGGTGCTGGTTAATGAACGTTGATTAAAGGCGCCTGGAGCGTTGGTCATTACTCCGCCCCCTAGCTGCGGGGTCCGGGGGCCTTGTTGTAATGTTGACCGTTTGACGCACGCTCCACTAGCGAATGATAGACGATTTATCACCACTATTTATAAAAGCAGATGATGTTTCGGACGGGCTTTGTGTCGCAGAAGTCGGTTCTATTGTGCGGAGATAGCGATCTTGTGTTTGCGGTGACATTTCTTACGTAAAGTCTTGTCCTCCCCAAAAATAATTTATTTCGTCGTTTTCTCATTTCCTTCCGAGCAAAAATTCGGATGCCAGTATTTCCTATAAAATCGGAATTAATATAGAAAAAAACATTTTTTGTTAATCAGCTAGGGTTACCAGTGAGTGTGTATATATTTATATTCTTCTTTTCAATCGAAAATTATATCTAAAAATGTGCGTAAAAATCCGGCGATCGGGCAGTGCTGCCACCAGCTGTGAGAAGCTGGCACTAAAACGAGCATCACGCTGACACAAATCTTAGCTGACACAACTTGTACATAATATCTTAGCTGAACATATCATAGGTTTATATTCGATACACCTGAAGAGTCTCGTGGTTTCTGAAATTATCTTAATCATGAATCCAATACGCATTTCGCTCGGTAGACCAGCACTATACACCAGACGTAAAGAGAATCGGGTGCATTTTTTTTGGTCGTCGACAAATCGCCGGCTTAAACAGGAGGCCCCGAGGACAGGAAACCGAAATCTGGCGTAATGTCTCCCGATTTGCGGCGTATTTTTCTCGAGCGAAACTAAAAGCGAAAATGAAAATGGTTGCATGTTTGAAACGCATGAGTGACGAGGCCCCGCGGCTAATATCCCGTTTAACGTCGTCATAAACATTGTATCCAGTACAATTAATGTTCCCGAGATGACATCTCGCGACAAATTATCGCGACTATTTTGCGGTAATTATCCCGCTAGAAATGCCCGGTTATTGTCGGCGGTGGAGTTATCGTCGCGCGAAGATTGCTGGCTAGTTTCGAAAATGTCGTCGAGCCCTCGGGGGTTTGTTGCGTGGGTTCCTGCGCGCCTAATCAATCCTTCAACTCCTAATAAACCCGCACCTATAGACTTTTCTTCACATTTCCATGCCCTACTCTCGTTCGTTTTCACTGGAAATCGTCAACTGCACAAAGTCACTCCCCTCCATATAACACGCATTAAGAAAAAGTACATATAAAACTTCCGTTGTTAATTTCTTATCTAATGAATTTCGGGATATGTTCTTGTCGATCCAACCCAGGGGTTCCCATTATTACAATTACCACCAATTTCTCTTATCCATCTCTTTAACACGTCTAACTCCTCTTCCCACAGTCACTCGGTAGCCCTGGCTATCTCTATACGACGACTCTCTATCTGTATACGACGACTCTTTATCTCTATACGACGACTCCCTATCTCTATACGACGACTCTTTATCTCTATACGACGACTCCCTATCTCTATACGACGACTCTTTATCTCTATACGACGACTCCCTATCTCTATACGACGACTCCCTATCTCTATACGACGACTCTCTTTCTCTATACGACGACTCCCTATCTCTATACAACGACTTTCTATCTCTTTACGACGACTCTCTATACGACGACTCTCTCTATACGACGACTCTCTATCTCTATACGACGACTCTCTATCTCTATACGACGACTCTCTATCTCTATACGACGACTCTCTATCTCTATACGACGACTCTCTATCGCTATACGACGACTCTCTATCGCTATACGAAGACTCTCTATCTCTATACGACGACTCTCTATCTCTATACGACGACTCTCTATCTCTATACGACGACTCTCTATCTCTATACGACGACTCCCTATCTCTATACGACGACTCTCTATCTCTATACGACGACTCTCTATCTCTATACGACGACTCGTGGTTCATAGTCCACAAACGGTAATTTTGCGTAGAGCAAAAAAGAGTGCATACAAAATGATGTGATGCTACTAGACTGACACAGAAAACAATGGCTCTAAGAATATAAAGATGGAGAACGTAGATGTAGAGATGTAAAATATTTCAAACCTTTTCTAATATGTAGTATTTAAGTTTCTTTGAGTTGCTCCTATATGGAGTTCAAAAGTCGACAAAGTTATAGATATTTTCGTGTTTTTCTGTAATACGATTTCGTGTGCAGGTTTCATGTCAGAAAAAAAGGAACTATGTTCTTCAATCTCCTCTCCTGTCTTTATGACATCGGTTCTATGTTTAAACCAAGGTATTTTCAGGGTGGAGTTGTTCCTATTCGATATTTTACGATAGTTGACTTGTGGGGAATATGATCTCTGCTGTAGTTATTGCCAGTTGAAACTGATAGCGTGCAACTTCGCCGCTTCAGTTTAGCGTCGTTTTCTTTTGAGAATTCCCCGGGTGAAAGTCAAACATATATTTGCGTCTATATAACGGGGCTATTTTTGAAAATGACACATCGAATTGCCGGGGTGTTTATGCCGGTATATGCGCTCGCGAAATGAAATCTGATCCGAGTTCACCCGACGTCGCTGTAACGATCACATTAAAAATCGCTGATCAAATAAACCCGATTGATTCTCGACACCGATTCGTGTCCGGTTACCTTTCACTATTCGCTATTTCCAATTCGATTTTCTCACATCAGCTCGGTCGCTATCTGTGTAGACGATCTATATAAAAACTGATGTAATTGTGTATAAATAACCGATTCTGCAATACTAAACCCGGCACCTAATCGTCTGCTATTACCCTTCTAAACATCTCTACACTCCGTCTCGAATCAGCGAATTTTCTAGATGATATTTCGTGATTTTATTTTCCCTCGTAACTCGTATTTATATATTATTTTTAGCGACTGTTATATGTATTCTGTCACCCCTTTTTTACATGGAGTTTAGTGACGTCATCCGTCGTCGTCGGAAGAAAAAACCCGGAATCGATCTGAAACGCGATAAAAATTGTTTCATTGTTTATGTTTACGGGTTCGTTATTAGATTTGATCAAATGCGACACAAAAGCCGACGGTTTGCACGCGCGCATACTTCTAAATGCGATCGATCCCGGCGCTTTTCTGATATATATATATACTATCCTGGTACTTGTGACTTTTATTCGTTGGCCTCCAGCTTATATTCTGAAACGATCAATTCGCCTGTAATAACCGTTCAGAATATTCGCTAAAATTGCCACGTACATCCAACACCGTTTTCAACTATAGCGCAGTTTTCCAGTTTCGACCGCCAAAGGTGTTTAATTCTTTCGAGATTCCTAGTTCGATTATTTGTCGGCGACCTCGTGAAATTTGCGGTTTATCGACTGTGATATGTGATATTTTCGATGTTATTTTGAGATATTACCACGATCGATGCTTGATTTTGGGTGTAGGCCTATTTTCTCAGGGTTGATAAACACAAACAAACAACGCGATTGATTCGTAATTCTTTTCCTGCGATTACTTGCAGGTTTAGATTGGTTTTTTCTGTCTCTCTCGACAGGGATGTATAGTAGATTGTTTTTAAAAAAGCCGAACGTATCGCAGAGCTGAGAAATACTGATTTGATTTGTTAGATGCGTAGAGAAATACTGAGGGTTTTACTGTTGATTACTGATTGATTTAAACAGAAATATGAACGATATTACTGAAGGTCTTACTATTGATTACTGATTAATTTGAACATTTTCTTTCATTTTTCAGTGAAATGTTACTGAAAAAATTAAATTTGTTACTTATAGCACTTTTAAAAGACAGGTTGGCAGCACTGCGTATGCCTGGTTTTCGAGTGAGGCATATTTTGTTTCACTGTTACAAATCGCCAATCATTTTGTTGAATTATCATTATTCTAACAGTCAGGTGTCAATTATCTGAAGTTAATGAATTTTTACGTTTTCACCGTGGAGGCTTCCACAAATTGTGGGTGTTGGCTGCCTGATGATTAAAACGTATAAAACATCTCGCCTATTTTGTTTATAACGCATCTCGCTTATCTGACCTGGAGGCATATCATCATCAGCGCTAAAAAAAACTATTCACCAATCCGATTTGATTCCGTGATTACGAAAAAAGAAATGTTTCGGGTTACATTAAAAAAGACATTTTCATTTTCTATAGGTTTGAGTAACGGATCCGGGCGCTTTGTGTGGAAACTTCCGGCACCGCGCCTACGAACGATTTACAATTCCTCCCTCAGCAGGGATTCGAACCTGATGGCATCGCGAGACTCAGCCACGGCATGAAACCCTGGGCGAACTTCAGTTAGCGGAGTTAGTCGACTTTATAGTCGTACTAAATGAAACCGAATGTCAGTTAGTCGAAACTATAGTCTTGAAATGGGACTGAGCCTGATCGCTCTAATACGGGCCTATTTCCAAGATGGCCGACACTATGAAATACTCGTTCGGAAATTAGTTCCGACTACTATTCGAGACATAGCTTCTAAAAACGAAGTTCGACCCTGTCTGATTTCAGTGTCAGCTATCTTGGAACTGTAAGTCTGGTCTACGGCGACCGTGCTCGATATCGTGGTTCACTACTTCCGGCTTAGCAAATAGTCGGCTAACTCCGATAACCGAAGTTCGCCCTGGGTTTCGTGCCTTGGCCGAGTCTCGCCATCAGGTTCGAATCCCAGCCGAGGGAGGATGGAATTTATTAACGACGAATTCATCTACAGTTTCTCTAATAATTGTCATTAATAACGTTACACCGTCAATAATTCAAACACGTCGACTCTATGCATGTTCAACCGCGAACAGATGGCCTCGGTAATTATTCATACGATATGATATACTGTTACAAATAGAACGATTGACCAGTCGGTTCGCCCATGACCGATTGACCAGTTATATCATTAAGGTAATGAGTACCGTTGATTAGTTAGTTTTGTCAGTATCTTATGACTAATTTAAACCGCGGCCGATGCGCGCAGGGGATATGAGTCGACGGTCTTTGTAAAACAATTAACGTATATGACACTTTAGTCATTAACTCTACACGCGTGGACTCCTCGACTTCACGCGGAATCGCTCAATTCTGATGTATAACCTGTATTATGAGCTTGAAATCATATGCACCCTATCCTCCCTCGGCGGGCGGGGATTCGAACTTCGTGGTATATCGCGACTGTCACCATGCCGTGCGCAGCTGAGTCTAGCGATACCATCGGGTTCGAATCCCTACCAAGGGAGGGCACGGTGAAATTTGCATTGCATCCCCGATACATGTGTAAATCTTACGGGCAAACGGTAAATTCTCGATATATGCCATCTAGTGATTAATACACATGTATTAGCCGTATAATTCGCCTATGATTGAATTCGGGAGAACGAGGTTGATACATTTTAGGCGAATTTGGAGCGAAGACTGATTCGCTGCATAAAATCGCCGATATAACGATCACACGATTCTCACAATATATGTATTGTTTTCGTAAGTGACACAATGGGCGGATTTGGTAATCGCCGATTGAAAATTAGGCAATGATATCACTCGCGTCTCCTGGCACACATGGAAAATTCGGCAGGCAAAAATCGAATCGCCGACTAAATTCGCCTCGTCCGTCGCGGGTTTAGAGGTTGGGCTTCGGAAACACGATTCTCACTCTGTCGCTCTCGCCACAACTACTGAATTGAACAGTAAGATCGGCTAATGTTTTATACATTTATTCCTCATAAATCATTTATTTCTCGAGTTATCCGGCGACTGTTCGCAGCAGCAGCGGCAGCCGCAGCCATTCTTCTATAAATGATCAGTCCAATTCTCGGGGTCTTGTCAGCGTCTGTATTTCAGTGTGAGTTGCATTAATTCCATTTACATTGAACAAAGAATGCTACGCTAGTTAAATCGTCATCGGTTGATTGGCCGGCTGAGATTAGACGAGAATCGAATCGTCGACGAGTCCGTGTTAATTCTGCAATTGTTTTAGGCGGCGGCGCGGGATGATGGAATGGTTGTCGGTGAGGTCGTCTTAGCGTACGGAGGCTGTTAAACAATTAGGCAGTGTTGAAATTTCATTAGTTCGCCGCGCGACGACAAATTGTGGGTCCACTTTGATGGTTTCGCGGACGTCGCAAATTGACAAGTCGACGAATTTGCGTCCGATAGAATGTCAACTTCCAACCGATGGTGGATAGATTTGATATAGAGCAGCCGGGGTCGAGGGAAGCGAGTGGATGCAGCAAGGGTGGGGGGTATATTCGGCGTCTTGGAGAATGTTTATCTTTGAGGCATTTTATTTAGCAAATGGATTTATGTTTTATTTTTCATTGTCTGATTAAAAGTTCCCATAATGTTAGTCTTTCGGAGGATCGGAATATCCAATAGGCCATTCCTCAAATATACCCACAGCCGGTTCTGGCTGGTTTCTAAATTGTTCAAACGAACTGGACCCGAAATTTCCAAAAGCCTTCCTTCGACTTGAAAAGAATTATGTAAATTCGACCGATCTGTACTTCACGATTTCCGATTTTGAAATCGAAGCCCCTGTTTCGTTCCAGGCACTGGTGAGTTTGTAGGAAATACAAATCTCAAATCGAAATTTATCAATCAATAGAATTGATACAAAGGGCCAATTCGCTATTTCGCAATAAGAAAAACCCAGTTCCTCGAATCCGCATGAGATCATCGATAAGATGACGGTCGTTTGAAATGTGTAAACGTCAATGTCGAGTCGTTTTATTTAGATTGGTGAGATCGGGGCCAATTCGTATTTTTGCTAAGTTGATTATGTTGAACTGAGTGATTATTCAGTGTATTCATTGTTTAAACTGCGTTCAATCTATCGCTACTCGTTCATACGATACTGATCAAATTTCATTAGCAAATTTGCGCAGAAAGTTTAAAACGCATCAATCTCGTCGATGCTTCAGACTTTCGGTGAAGTCAATCTTCATTCATCTTCGAAGACCAGGTTTTCAGCGAGGATATATCTATTCCGTCATTTCCACTGTCCGATTCTCGTCGCTCTATCAAATGAACATTACCCCGGAACATTCCCAATTATACGCTTTATCTTAAAACCCTTTTAAAATATAGCGCCGGGTTGAGGTCAACTCGTCAACGGAAGCGTCGGGTGCGCAATTTCGGTAGATGGTTGTTGGTTTACAGGACGACTTGACTCATGCTGTTGCTGCGGGACGTGAAGAGTCTCAGTATTTCTTCACGGTATCCATTATCGTCGGGCAGGTTTTTGAGTATGCTTGACTGAATATCTGTTGTTGACGGACGTGTCAACACTAACTGTCGCCGCGCAGTATAAACTCGTGTCTATCAGTATAGCCGGGCTTTTTTTCTCTCTGTTTTTCGCTTTCTGCATCTCGTCTGCGCTGCTGGAACTGTCGAAGAGAGCTTTTAGCGAAGGATGTGGCGCATCGATCCAGTATTAAGTGTTCCATTAAAAATCCAATAGTTGCCAAACATGGAGTCGTTGC
This sequence comes from Tubulanus polymorphus, assembly GCF_964204645.1. NCBI lineage: Eukaryota > Metazoa > Nemertea > Palaeonemertea > Tubulaniformes > Tubulanidae > Tubulanus > Tubulanus polymorphus. Next base: position 21,345,173 of record NC_134029.1, read on the forward strand.
CGCCGTCGCTACTGCAGCGCGTCGTGTGCGAAGTTTGTTCCGTCTGACTTTCAGCTGATCGTCAGTCGATCGCAATACTTCAATTCATCGATGTTTATCGAGGTTCGAGCCCGCGGTGGTTTTTAGCTTCCGGCACACCCCGATACCCGCCTGGTGTTGATATTAGCGGTTAGTATGATTCGTTAAAACGCGTTCCCTCGCAAGTCATGATCCATTTACTATCTTCCCTCGCATGTCATGGTCCATGTATAACTCCCTTCCCTCGCAAGTCCTGGTCCAAGTACTCCCTTCCCTCGCAAGTCATGGTCCATGTACTCCCTTCCCTCTCAAGACCTGGTCCATGTACTCCCTTCCCTTGTAAGTCTTCATCGATGTACTCTCTTCGTTTGTCGAGTCCGCGGTTGAAAACGTATATTAATTAGCGATCTCCACTAAAAAGACTATAGTATACTTAGTATACTGCTGAGGCAGAATTCAGCTGCCACGAATAAGAAGCGATATGCTGTGTATATGAAATGAGCTGAATTCGTTTTTACCGCATCGCGTATTCAATGTGCGGTTTTACTAGTAAAGCCGTGGTGTAATCTCCGGCGTGCAGCTCCACGCAATTCAATCAGGACCCCGAAATCCCAGGTATATGCTTCAAAACCATTAACGTAATGAGAAATCGGTGCATGGTGTCACAGACGGCGAGAAGTCGGCAGTCAGACGATAGGGTCGGGGGGAGAGTGCTGCAAACGAGATGGATTGAATTTGAAACCATCAGTGAAATGTCGATCGTTTTACGCAGTTTCCTTAATCGCTGGTATTTCTATTTGTCATTATGAACTCTGCACTGTATCGCTAAAAGTAATTTTTTTTTTGACGCCGTGAAAACTGTTACAACAATGTTTATATACATTGATACCGATCTAGTATGCGGGGTTCTGTGTGAGCCTGTGCACTACGTCATCAATATTGGCGTTTTAAAAGAACAATAACAATCCTGAATTTTGGTCTTTATTTTGTAATTGAATATATTTCATGATTCTTATGTTCTATTGAATTTATTTCTTTCGAATAGCTAGTTTTGAATGGATGTGTCCTATACGTCATCAATACTGTGTCTAGCCTGTTTAGACTGGTTGCCGGTCAATTCAATTCAATTGTCGATAATCCTTGATATTATATTATCGATAGTATTAGGCAATATATATGTGTGTTATTTTTCTTCAAGACGTTAATTAATAGACCTTCAAGTTAGTTTTCTTGTAAAGTTCTTCAATGACTTTTTCGAACTGTATATCGTACATAAATCATTTTTAAGGTGGTTTTTAAGCCGATCTGGCGTCGATTGCGTTCGCATTTTTATTGATAATTAATGCGCATCATATCCTCTAGATTTCCATCCATCAATTGTTTCAAGTATCGCAAGGACGATTCATCATGTCGGCGAACGCGTTCTCCAGGTACAGATTGGAGAATCTCGCGAAATCTCGCGAGAACTCGGAACGATCATCCGGTTCGCTTCGCGGTGTCTCCAGTCGCCGCTCATTATCTTCACGATCGGACCCTTGAGTAAAATGACAAAAATCAACAAAATACAATTAATTATGCAAAAAGAAAGCTTTCGCGCCGATGTATTAGTGATTATGATGCATATTTTATAAGCGCCGAATGTTTATGTCGGTGAAGTCGACGCGCGCACAAGATTTGCCTCGCCGCGAAAGTTTACAGAAACTGGTAACTGGTAAAGGATAAAAAGACAAAGAGCTTTTCTCTATTTTATGAAGCAAAGATAGATGAAAGCTTATCCGTAATACTTCAATCGATGCGGTTAGAAATGTCGGGAGGTTCTGATATTTTTTTTCACTTAGCGACAGTTGCGTTGGTGTATGACTTTATTGAAATAAATATCTCTAGGGTTTTTGAAAAATATGTTCGCTACGTCATTGCGGTGTTTTGTCATCGCGCTATTTTTGCTTCGTAAATTCAGTCATAAATGGACGTTTCACAACAAAGGTTCGGTAGTAAGGGAAAGTTTCCAGCGATGTAACGGTTAAGAGATAGATGCTCGGACCCCGGGGGTATTGGGGGCTATTCTGCGGAAATCTGAACGAAACCTATTCTCAGTTGTTACATTAACGTATACCCTCTATTGTGTTCATCAGCTGTCAGTTTCAGTATTATGTCTCACAGTCCCTGCGGCCCGCTATCTCGCAGATAGGGCACCTTTAATTGCATCAGTAAACAGCCAGAGGTGAACATGTCACTTTCACCAGCAACATTGTTCACGGCGAAATCCATTAAAGACAAATTTCAGTCAACACTCTTCACAGTAACGCTCCGATATTGTGTGATTGCAGTTCGTTTCTGTGTACATAAATTAGTTTTAAATGGTTCTCTATAAATCCAGCCTCTTGGCTTTCGGGAACACCGGTGTATTGACTATAAGGAGGAGAGTGATGTCTGGCTTTACATCGAGTGTCGCGCCTTGACTCAGTCAGGGTTTACGTAAAACCAACGGTGAAAGATACACACTTCGGTGCACAACGTACACGTATATTAATCAGTAAGCTTTAATATTTGATGTTTTTCAGAAATGAAGGAATGGGAAAGCAGGATGTCTCTGGTCGCGCGATTTCCTCAAGATTACTGGAATAAAGTGCAACTGTACTTCCGCGAAAAATGAACACATATCTTTTTTACGCATTGATATTATCATTACCCGATATACTATCATAAACGACCACGACTTGGTGGTGAAAGTAAATATTTGTAATCTACATTTCATTTAAGAAAAATTCGAACTGTTAAAAGTCTGTTATATTGATGTACATTATATATAAATTTGTGAATATTTCGGTGTGATTTAACTTGTCGGTTTGTCGGGTTTCTATGCGAACTGCTGAATGCATGTGCTAATTCGGAATCTCACGAAGAACCAGTTGTATGCGCATAGCTTGTAAAAATGGTTGTACTGTCGAAATTAGTATTAGTTTAAATCATATGTTTGTTTTATATTTGTTTGAAATCTTGATCCTGCTGGCAGGTCGTAAAGCTTATTATTATCGATATATCTATAACTGACTCTCATTCTCGTAAACGTCACCGTAAATCTGTAAGGTTGTTATTTCTGATTTTATGTTTGTACCACGCCATTGTACATATCATTAGATAATTTAATTTGCTTTAGTACTTAGTGAAAATACAGATAAATTCTTTTTTCATTTTGCTAAATTGAGATCTTCAGAATTTTTTTTTTGGATCGTCGATCTGAAGAGTTACTTCATCACGCTGATCAGACCTGACTACCGCCACTATATTTGAGAATAGTTTCTACAATGTCAATTTCTCCCGGAAATACCATAATGCTATCAAAATCCGAATAATTTCTTGTTCATTTTGATTAAACCACTATTTTGAGTCTCAAATTACTTTCGACTTTCGTGTGAATTATTACAAATGAAAATATCATATACCCCAGCTCTGCGTTGAACGGGCGTGTGTGGCCGAGTGATTGATACGCCCCCTGGTGAACGAAAAGCGAGCGTAAACCTTCTGCAAATGACTTAATCGATAAAACTATTGAATATTTAGACAAGAACAACTGTCGTTAGTTTTGATTGATTCATTAAAACGCGTCGCTAATTGTGTCGTCATTACGATATGGCGTACTTCGTGTTCGGGTCCGGCAACAATTTTCACTTCCGGTTTGTTATTCTGTCGTCTGTCGCGAGGAATTGATTGATGATCAGAACGACAGGAAGCGCCCGACGCTGCAGAAATGTTATTGTTCCGTGTGACGATTATTTCGCTCATATTATGATTGAATCTAATGTTTTATTATAGCGTCATGAACATAAATATTCTCTCCTCGTTCGCCCGAGTACTCGGAACATGAATCCTACGTGTGCGCCGGTCTACATGGTTGGACGATGGTCAGGTGCTCATTCGTTGCACGAAAACCCTCAAATAACCTTTTCTGATTTAATTCTTGGCCTCATACGGAATCTTGCTGGTTCGTGCACCTGAATATCATTCTCATAAATAAGACACTACCAAAGTGATCACGCGGGGCGCTTTGTTGATTTCATATCAATAAAACATGTAAAACCTACTGTCCTTTTTTTGCCCATCGATCCTTAGGAAAATCACCAGAGCTGGTAAGCGAGGACGCTGACAGCACATGTTGCTCATTTTAGTGAATGGAACTGCGGCAATTGCGAGTCCGACCATGTCCGTGGTCCTACCTATCCTTAATTACCTTAGATTCAAAAATCAATTTATCAAAACGTTTATTTTTTCGGCATATTTTCCAATAAATAAAATTCAAAGCTAGTCTCGATGAAATCTGCCTAATGTCGTGGAGGACACTTGAAAAGTGTATATTAAGACGAATTAAAAAAAGAAAATTAATTTCGATTGAATCTGGAGTCTAATACAATTTCAATATCAGCATTAAGCTCCTATAACGAATGAAGTGTCGTGATACGCATGCTGATATCATATCCCCTCATACATCTGTCCGTCTCTCCGTCCTTAACCTTGCGTATCTAATCTCCATTAGTGCTTTATCTCGGGTGTTTTAAAACAGATTCTAAAGCGTTTGTCAGCGTCTACGTGATTTCTCTCAGGACCAGCTGATCGCCTTCATATTGCCAATATTTCCAATTATCTTTGCGATGAGTTCATATATTTGACGTTCTGACGTAGATAGCGCCGGTCCCATGGTAATTCTAAAGCGCGCACTCTCCAGTAATTTAATACCACAGAAGCGGAGACCGTCGTGGTACATGTGATTATACTACAGAGCTGAAATAGGAGTATAGGAACTTTCATGGCAGGTTTGGGACAGATATAACAGCCTCACCTCCACCGGACACGAGACCCCTTCCTTACCAAAGGTCTCGATCTTAATTGTTGATGATGGGAATATTCGGTGTCGATACCGCTTTACCCCAGAGAATGAAGGTGGATACCGTCGAATCATTGTAACTGAAATGAGGCGTGTGGGAGAACCTTAACGACCCAAGATGCTGATTCTGTTAAACTACGAGCTCAACTAGGCGTTAAATATTTCGCAACAGCCCAGTCTTCCACCCTAATCTGGTTCTCGAAATTTCTAACACCGGCAGCTCACGTAGTTGAAATGCTTCTGCAGAATCAAGGGAAGGAGGCGAGCTTGTTCAATGCATTATCTCGTCTGCTATGGCACTCTACAACACGCAACCATCAACTTTCTCCTCGTCTCTCCCTCAGACAACCCTGTCATCATCTAAAAGCTTTTAGCCGTCCGTATATGCCAAGATATGAAAGCAGCGCGCGCAATATGCGGCTAGTTCGTTCGATTCTCTCTTCTCTCTCACCCTCTTTCTCCGTAAACAGTGATAATTCGAGCGTAGAGCAATTTCTAAATGGCTAGTGCATTAGCCTAATTAATTTCTGAGAGAGCGCGTGGAGCTAGAATCTCTGTCATCAGACCAACGTACATACGGTATACAGTTTGAATGAGACAGATAGTATTGAAGAACTTGAATACAAACATTCCTAACATAATTAATTCCTAGTATATAAAGTTTAATTAACGATAAATTAACAGATAATCTTTAATCAAGGTTTTCTGTGATTTCAATGAATGAATTCCCGAGTTTCATTAATTTTGCTATCCTAATGTCAATATTTTGACCTTAGATGAAAATAGGTATCTGTAATATTTTCCTTTATCAAATGAAGGTTTATGTATATACATATGCAGTACATAAAAATAACCTAATAAGTCGGATTTTATATCGTTTCTTTTCATGATATTTTGGAAATAAGCGCGCTTTTGTACACCGGTATGTAATGGACAGGGGAAGAGGAATATTGAAGGCTCTCTGAACTGAACCCTCTCTAGATGATATACTAGTAATACTGATAGAACTGATCAGTCTATACGGTGTTTCTATAATACAGCCCTAACATCAAAGTCATCGGTAAGAAGATTAAATAGTCTTCCATTTCAAGGAAATCGTTTGTCAGCGGGAAACAATTTGTTAAGCAGATTGTGTCGCAAAAAGAGTTCTCCGCCGACAAGAAAGAACGGACATTCGTGCAAAACATTGACGATACTCTTCAAACCCTACAGTCAACCCCGGAGTCTTTATCTAAGCCTAATCCATATCCGTAAGTCAAACTGTGTTGGATGGAAATAACACGGCGACATTTAAAACGGAAAGTTCTGTATATGGGAGTCGGGGAGAAGATGTTTACAGCGAGATTGTTCAGTGGCCAGAAGAAAAGTGTTTTTTATAACTTGCATTTCTGTATAATATGAAAGCTACCGATCAGACATATCGGGACGCGATAAACGTCGTTTCAAGTCGTTGAGAAAATTATATGAAAAACGCTCAGATTTTTGAAAAAATTATTGCGTTCCATAAAGAGATTGATTTCTTACAGTATCTCATCTCATGAAATGATATCCCTGTATATGAGGCGTCGCATTGAAGGTGTGCACATGGGGCAATTTTCACAAACCAGGACCATTCTGATCATTCCATCACGATCGCTACTTTTCGTGTCGTGTAATCCAATAGGTGGAAATCATAATGCAATTTTTACATAACTCGCGAAATATTCTATGTACGCAAAATCTGCCTACAAACTGTTGGGTCACTTAAAATGCAGTCACTAATTTCGAACAGACCAGTGATGGTAAATCGTACACATTTTGTGCTGAATCGAGGTTCGGTTTAAGTGGCGTGCGTTTGTCAGACTTCGTGACCGTATATTGAGTAAGTGTGATTTTTTTTCAGTTAGACGTTTTCAAAAATACAAACATAGAATTTGTCTCAATCTAGACACGTTAATATTTTATGAAGTTTTATTGTTGATAATGGCGGATACACCTGCAGTGGTACCGTATTAAGCATTCTAGACACGCACAACCGGCAACTCTCAATGGGGCCTAGCCTCGATAGCGTGCCGGTGCTCACTATTTCATCGTGCCCGACATCTCATGCAACAACTCAAGTGAACAAGCTGGCTACGCGCATGGGCTATTGCAAACTTCCGGTTTTACCGGAAGTACGAGGAACGCACGAGAACTTCTCACTTCCGGAAACGATGAACTATGGCGTCTGGTCGCGTGATTAGAGCATATTACTCAAAGTCGTAACGTAGGGTCTCACTGAAAGAAAATGAATTTATTACACATTGAGAACAGTAGTTTCTGTGCGAGCCGAAGAATATGGGAAAGTTCTGTTTCTGAATTATTTTTCGCTAGTTCCATAAGACTGTATCGACTTAGGTGAGACCGGAATAGAGCTAGAACACATTTAAGTGCCATTTTCGTTCGCGAAAATCAATTGGTGTGATAATTCACGTCACAAATACAGAGAAATCTCGTATTGAGATGAAAGACGGCCATTAAATGAAAAAATACGTCGATATAGCCGGGAATATCGACTCGGCGGTTTCCGTGGGAAAAACCGCAAATAATATTATCGGCAAAAATTATTCTTGATGGATTGTGATTCTTTCATCAATATTGTGCATTTGCAGGAATAGCTCGAACACGGCTCACCAGAAACGAAAATCAAAGGCTCGCGTGTAATATCTGGACATCGGTCAAAGCCTAATGGACAGGACATGGTTTATAACGTCTGACGGTGTTCGTATGATCGTATTCTGGGTTATGATCATCTTGTCCGTACTAGAATTCGCCCCGCGGGGTGCTGTCGACTGTTGTAAGAAGAAGCGTTATCTTCGATATTTTGACCCGGGTTGCTGGATTTCGGCATCGATTATGGTAGCACTCTCATAAAAACTACAACATGCCCTCATCTCTGATATCTAGATCCATTTTTATCTCTTACCAAACATTGTAGCGAAAATACGATTTCGATCGATAAACCGCAAATCGAGACAAGCTCGAATTGAACCTTCGAAACGTTCTTCTAAAAGGAATCAGAATGTGTGTTCGTTCGGAAAACCAAGGTAATGTTCCGTCTAAATGTGGAACGATTTCTCTCAGTTTATCGACCAATTATGTAGAACAAATGACGGAACTGCTTTTCGCTTTTCAAGATTGAAAATATAAAATTCTTTTAATAGAAAATATTCAAAATGCATTTGATACAAGCTAACAAAACGTCAATGTCGCAACTCATGGCGAAACGGAAATTAGGAAGTATCTTAGTTAGTTTAGTTTTGGAAAACTAATTTCCTTCGTGCAATCATCTATCCTTTATTTCATTTAATCAACCTTATCGCTGAATCCTGCGAAGGTTGAACGTCTATAAAAATCCATATCTCACCAGGGAGGTGCCGGCCTTCTCCTTATAGATGTTCACCTCGTCAAAAGAAGTCAACGCCTTGGTTGTAAATGTCCGGGCAGGCTGAGTTCAATGCATTGGAAAATGATCGAAAAGACAATGGATAAGATAGGAACAATTGTTCAACGTATTGATATTTCTCGAAGCTAGCAGACGATTGCAAACTAAGCAGATGTTTAATGAACGGGAAAACACCAGGAGGGAATCCCGTATCCCCGATCAAAATCAAAATCGATTCGAAATACACGTTCATCATTCTTCATTATTCCTTGTTTCAGTGGTTTATAAACTTTCCGTAGTATATTGGGATATGAATTTCGCTGATAGTCACGGACCGATAGTAACTAGTGTGGAAGACTATCTTCAATGAAATAACATGTTTTTCATTTATAGAACAATTTGCCCATGCAGGGATTCGAACCTGATGACATCGTGTCCCAGGTTCGAACCATTTCGAGGAAGAACGCTATGAAACGAGAAAAGGTCTCTGGCCCAACCAATCTGAAATAGTCGTAAAACAAAATGCTAGAAATAATGATAGCAGGCAGGATACATTTTTTTACAGAAATTCGTTTCAGATTTCGAGACAAATATTTACACATCGAAATGACCTTTAAACAACCGCTTTATTTTAAAACGTATATATTGATGTCACATTGTGCGACGCGCGGATCAAACGTTTAACTGCGAGAAAAGCGACAAATAGCGCGTTCTTCTTTTTAGAAACAAACAACCGTTGTGTATAAAAACAACAAAGCAATCACACACCGCAGTCGTCAATCAGAAAAGACTGTTCTGGAGAACGATCATCGATTTTACCGGTTACTGATATTCGAGAGCACTTCTAGGTTCTAGACATTCACTTTGAGTGCAGATTTCGACTTTTCGGGAACATGGAATATTCTATACCAAAAACGCAAATCATTCACAATATTTACGCAGAATCATCCTAATAGTCAAATCACGGTTACTCGGGAAGTTACTGTTTGATTTCTGAAAACTGTCGCACGAAATATCGTATAATATTCTAGTAAATTCTTGCAAACGGTTTGACGAACTGTCGAGTGGTTTCACGCCAATCGGTCATTCATAATCTAATCGATTCGTTAATAACTACTATAAATACTTCACTCTCCGTCGCAATCATAATATTACCATCGAAATTAATCTTTTGATCGATGTGCATAAGTCCACTTTTCATTTCCTCGGAGTTTGATTCGGAATTAAATCGTTGCCAACTCGTGCCGCGACCCGGATCCAGCGGAATACAACCCTAATCCGGAAACTCGCAGGCCCGGCCGAGTTTACATTACGTGAACTAAAACTCGTGCAATATCCTTTCCTAGTGAGTATTGTTTCACTTACGGACCCGTTTCAATTGCCAATTTCCCGTTGCCAATGGATCGAGGAGATTTTCATTACGTCGGCCAATGTGCAGACATCCTGAGTGGATGACGATATCTTCAACCTTTTTTTTTAATTCGTTCACCAAACAATTTGTTTCATTTTATTGCTTCGCTCTTTTGCTCGTGTGGTCTGTATCTATGTCGTGTATTTAGATTCATATTTGTATCGTTAACAACATACCCATACACATCAACACAGCATTGCACCGCAATAATCGTAATACACTTAAGTTGTGATATTCGAAAAGGACAAGAAGATAAACATAGCACCTCGCTGATCAAGTCTAAAAAGGAAAAGATAAGTAATTTGATAAGGCTTTCACCAAACAGTTTTACCGATACCATCGACTGGTATCGACAAAATAGCTCAGACCCTTAACAATAATCAACATCGCTGCTTAAAAATAATCGGTTTACGTAAGTGCATCCTATTAGATTTCAAACCAGGCTTGATTGGGTGCAGTCGAAATTAAGGGCTATACTGCTATCCCCTTACAATCGATGACTCTGTTAACCGTTACTTTTTACGTTATCTTTTTGAATCTTAGTACATGGGTCTATGCTGATATTGAAATTGATTGCAGAATCTGAATAAGTCTCAAAAAGGTCCTGAATAGATAATACATTGATCTTAAACTAAGACACCTTTGCTCTATACCACATATAGGGACGCAGCTACGGGGTGTCAAAGGGAACCGTCACCACCGTTGATTTTTGTGGAAAAATTGCTGGCGGTGGAGAGGTAGTGAATGTTAAGTTGTCTGGAATTAAAGCGATTAATGTGATTATAGGACATCATCCTGCCTAGCACAAAACCCTACACGTGTAGTTCAATGATATTGACGGGATAACTTAGACTTTAATTCAAGTGTTTTTGGTTCTGCGTGTGGAGCGATCAGAGCTAACTCGAGACCTATAACGCGAGTACAAACATTGGTGACTATTTGGTGGGTAAGAATATCCGAAACTAATGAAGAAAATGAACTAGATTTGACCCAGGACTGAAACCGGCGACTACACAACTGGTTCCATCAGCCTAGTGCAGGTGAATATCCTACAATAACAAAGACCACGTCGTGTTTTCTTGCGTGTAATCTGAAGCAGCTGGTCACACACAGTGTATCGGGTCTAGAATCAAAATACTGATAACTTCGTGAAATTACGCCAGTCTCCTCACGCAGGTGTATGATTATAATACCAATATTTCACGTCGAATAATTAAATTCGCTTGACCTTGCTTCCATCAGCGATGACCCGTCGAGATGCGCTAATGGATTGCAGCGCGGTTGTACGTAAGCAGACGAGCAGCCAACCGTAATGACGTTCAGTCGTGTGTATACACTTACTTTCAGTTTCACGTATTAAATCGAAACTTTCATTCTCCACGGATCAGTCTCAGACTCATCATTCTCATGGATTATTGATATTATTTTAGCAACACAGTTTCCACGACTTTCAGAGTGCTGCTGCATTATAATGATCACGACAACGAACACGTAGTTCATTATCGAAGTTGATTTTGATTATTTCTGGATATTTGTCACTCGGAGCAGTGCGCGAACCTCCCCGGTTAGACTGACAAATGGAAATATGATTGAAACTTAAGCCCGCAAAAAAGCTACAAAGAAAAAAAGATGAATTGATTTTAAACAACTAAAAAATTAAAAATCCTATTGTTTGATATTTCAATGCCTTTTTTTGTTTCATCCGTACAGCCCGCATGACCGATGTTACGAAACAGTTGCCTTATGGCTGAAAAAATATCGATTGGAGACATGAATGGAACCAATGAATAGATTTTGTATTGTTGTACGATAAAAAATCAAAGTTGTTATGTTCCCGAAGTCATCAATTACGCGAAGCCGGCATCGTTCGAGGGGAAAATCGTGGATGTATTGTAACACCGTCATCAACGGTTACAATATGGCGTTAACAATGACGTACGGCCGAGTTGGGTATCGTTTACTTGTGTTTGCGAGTAATCAGGATTTCTCGGTTGAGCGAACGGCCGCGTTTTCAGCAATAATTTACCGAATCTGATCAGCATCTTTTATTGTTTAACAGAGAATTAATGAACCATCGAGACTCCCCGTACTATGCCGCGGCTATACAGCTATAATACACCAGGCGACCTGTGCACGCATGACGAAGTATCGTCGTTAGCGGGCTTTGATTTGTTTTCTTTACCGTTCAGTTCACAGGCGACAGAAAAAATTAACTCGTTTTTAATATCCGTTCTTGTGGATCGCACCTGAAAGACTGCATTATCAATATTCATAGCATGCTCTTTCAGGACAGATACGGAAAACACATATCAATGCAACCTCCCCACCACAGATACGTATGTTCTCGAGTCATTCCCTAACCGATGACCACAACACGCGATTTAGAAAATGAAGTGTTTAATCTATAACGAAGTATTTGAATATACCCTGCAGATGTTTTTGAACAATTCAACCATCAATAATACTATACTTAAACGCAATAAATTACGGGACTTCTCTGTATCGACTCGGAGTTTACTGAACGTATTCATCAAATTATTTACATTTTGAGCCACTGATCCGTCTGGCAAATTATGGCATAACTTTTGGCATAAATTATTCATCATGTCATTGGTTATTCATTAGACGTGGTGAATGGAGGACATTAACACCGAAATTGTTGTGGCCATCCAAAATGTTCAGCAACTGAAGAAAGTCTGCCTTGTCTATGATAACAATGATGTTTTCACCTTTCTAAAAATCTGACACCATCATGACTGATGATGGATATCTTTTCTCATCGGGTAAATCGAGTCAGTACCATCAGGTAATATGATGCTAACCGGCTAATCCAGCAGTAGATGCACAATCAAAGCTGATTGCCCTGGTCTCTTCTATTCAGGTTCACCGATGGGGATTACCACGCTACTTTACATCCGAGCAATATACACGAGTTCTCAGCGCTAATGTTGCAATAACAGTTGAATTGCAAGGTCCCCGAAGGTCTAGGTTTATAGTGCCCTAAAATCGCGTCTGAATGGGAAAGTTTGCGCTACCTGATGCCATAAAACTGACTAATGGCCAAGGTTAATTAAAGGGAAAGCAGATCCACGGTGATTAAGGAGTGTTATGGGACGGGATGAGTTCGACTGCAGCTTGTCGCGCTGCTTGTTCTATTGCATTACAGTTTTCTTTTTTATCAGTGTGACGAGGATCATCTTAAAAATATTTACCGCAGTGTAGTTAGGACGTTGGCCTTATAATGCCATGCATACCACTTTCTGTGTGCGTGAAAAATAGCTCTTCCTGGATGAAAATTAGAGAATTCCCGAACGATCTCGTAAACCTAGACCTCAAAAAGAGTTTGAGAACATTTTGTGGTGGAAAATAGGCAACGGTCAAAAAGGTGACCTGCACCATGACATCGTAGTACACGACGTAATGACATTGCGGGACTGCATGCATGCGGGGACGAACCACTAGCGGAACAGGTTTACAGCATTTCATACCATACATCAAGGAGGAAAAACGTGCATGAATTCGCTAAGATAATACGTTTGGGAAACCAATACGACCATATGAATCCATAGATGGGGCGCTACTGAACATCGTCACCGCTGCCGTGAGTGCTCAGACTTTCCGGCTGACTGACGCTATATAGTTTTTATGCATCAGAACACCTGGTTCGTCAATGGCAACAGCATCAATTCAAAGGACAACGATTCATCATGTCGCACGAAGTTCAGACCATTGTACTGAAACGGCGCGCGTGAAATGTTCCTTGTTGACAAAATCACAATAACTCAATCAAACGAGCGCGATGAATACTGCACCGTGGCACGCCAACCTGTGAGGCTGGTTGTCACGTTTTTTATGCGTTCGCGTGCTACTACTGATTATGCGCCGTAAAATATTTATCCCGTCGGGGAAACGAGAGCTAGTCGGCATGAGAGAGAAGGATGCGGGATTACTCAGGTACGAACGACGCTCCTTTGTCGGTATGGAAGCGGTCTCGACGGAAGTCGGCATCCTGCGCGCACAGACGACAAGCGAAACTTTTGATGGATCAAATTCGATCAAATGTTTGCGTGTTGAATTCAACCGATTGAGAATTATTCGCGTTAGGATCAAGAAATCCTTTGATGTGGAGTGAAACTAGCGGCACCGCCGCACCGAACGTGTATCGAATACAAAAACCGACAACAGTCAATTTTTCATGATGGGCAGGCGGATCTGGCGCCGAAACACGCGATTTTCTTCTGTTCTCGGAGTTCTATGCCCTCCTGGTGATTCCTATATTCCCTGTCAACTACTGGGACAGTTGCGCTTCCGCCTCGCATCCGATTGGTCTCGTAACGATGACGTCACAAGCGCGTCACAGCCGATGAAAATAAAAAGACTCGGTCTGACGATTCGCGAAGGGTAAAACCGTGGAGTGAGGATTGTCTGGCTGTCTGCAGTGCGCGCGACCAGAATTATTGAACCCATCTGGTGGAGAATTGATCAAATGATTCTCAAGTGACAGGTGACAGGACAGATGATAGTCGACACTGATGGGTCCTCGCAGTTGACGTCTAATCGTCCGAACAGCCATGTTAATTTCATGTTTAATGTGCCGAAAGTCTATTATTTCAGCGGAGTCTGTATAACCGCCGCTCGCTTGACGGTCTAATCTGAAATTAAACCCTAATCTTCTGTCTGGTAGTTATTAGATGGAATTCAATTTACGGCTAGCAGTTTGATGTTTCGTATCGGAAAACTGACGAATTAGTGCACATTTACGGTTTTATTATGACGTTTAGCTTGATGTCACCTAAAACACAAAAATACTATATTCATAAACTCTTTTAGAATTTCAATTAACTGACGACATCAATAAACCATCCGATCGAAGACATGAATCGACAGATTATGAACTAACAGAATCGAAAGCTCGTATATATAGTTTACCCGTTTGAAAAAGACAGCTTTTTTCATAAATTCATATTCTTTGTGAACAAGCATTAATATCACAGGTCGCTTTTGCGGCAATTGATATTCACACAAATACAAAATTCTACTAATCCGCTATATGACGATACATGGATATATATATTCTGTCGAAATTCCTGCACAGTAAAGCTGTGGACCCGAGGGTATACGTGACGATGGTCCCTTTGGTTAGAGATGTTACTGGTGCGCCCGCAGTACAACAGTCATCTTTATTTACTTCTGTAATCCTCTATCTTACATGTCAACATGAAATTAATCCACGCCAAAGGGTCTCGTTTTGTCTGCGCATGGATCTTGGATTATGGTATAAACAATTTCTCTTTCCACAGGCGATGGCGAAAAACCAGTGTGCAGTTCTTTTTAAATCCCTGGAAGAAGATCAGGTTTGATAACAAAAGACAGAAACGTGAATTTTAGACAAATAGTTAGTTACGTACACCAGATCTAGTTCAATATGCTAGAATATAGCCTTAACCCCCAAAGGCTATGTTTAAGCCATACTCGCTAGGTTTTAAAATGCATTTTATTCTTGATATTCAAATCTAAGTTTGAGGATTGTTCTTTGGTCGGCAACTTGCTTCGAAGCAAAATAGGACAATACGCACCATCAAATGACTAAAACGAAGTGATTTAGAGCTCTTTCTGTTGACTGGCAGCGCTAGAATGACACAATGGATAGCAGAAATAAAACGACCGTGTTCACTACTGCGTGACTGTTAATTAGTAACGGCGGATATATGACGGGAAACCTTCTGTTTATATCGCTGTCGCAAGAAAACACAAACTTCGACGATCCACGTCGAAATTCGGAAGTTAGGACGTGACATTTCGTCCAGTCGTCATAGCAACGTCGACTATATCGTTTCTACATGATTATTTCGTATTGATTTCTCATATAACTCATTGTTTTGTTTCTATTTTACAAAAATTATTTTCATCCCCAGAATGAAAAATTAATTCAGGCCCGTAGCACGGGGTTCACCTGGTTCGAACGGTCCGCAATAAGTTGTTAGTTTCGCTCATTTGTCATTGTGAAAAAAATTATATTAAGCTGAAACTTATTATAATACATGTAAATGAATTTGTTCATTTTACTTATTTCTGTTTACCCCCTATCTACGGGGATCGCTCCGAAGCCATATCTGAGCATCAAATTTCCGAGTTTTCGACGGCTGAGGGCCCCCAGACCCACATCAATTTTCAACAAATTAAAAACAAACCGATCCGCATATTCCTCACGCTACAGGCCTGATCATAAAGGCTTATCTCTGGGAAATGTATTTCCTTTTTTTTCACGATCAAAATGAAATACCATTACCACCGTTATAAACAACCTGTCCGTAATTGCTGATTCAACTTGGACATTATTCATCAGAAAAATTCCAAGAGAACGTCGTAGGATGCAGCTATTTAAATCTGCGCTGAAAACCTACTCATTAATCCTAATCACGTATTAATTAGACCGATATAATCAACTCGTATCGCTCGGTCCGTTTGCTTATCGTTCCTATTGAACAACTAGTAATTTCCCGGTTTCAGTTGCCGTACAAACACTTTTACCATGCAATCCTCTAATATACAAGTGTCTCCGAAACCAATTATCTAAAACTAATCTCTTGCGATCCAAAAATCCTCGCTGCAGAGATCAGAAACATCGATCACACACAAAAAAAATCTCAGCCGTGCCAAAGCGATATTTTCTATAAAAATTTCAAATTCAAATTTAATTCGATGTCGATTGCTGTTTTTTTTTCATGTATCGTGAAATACGATACACAGTTCATTGAAATATCGACTCGATACTTTCAACTGAAATGAAATGTATCCACTGTGGAAATGGAACGCATCCGAGTTTAAATCACGTGACCGGAAACCGGAAATAGATATCGAACCGGGCGTATCGATTTCCCATATGCGACACTAGAAAATAAATACTGCTGCCTCACACGAATGTTTTGCTTGTGTCAGAAGGAATACGACGAACTTATGAAGTCAAACATCATTTACAGAAACGTTAAATAATTATATTCTCGTAAAATAAGCGTGACCTTTTTATTGAGTCATGATGAAAATAGCTTCCCGTTGAATAAAGATTTACCAGAGAAAATATGAAACAAACTTAAGCACTTAATAATCCAATGAAATTTATGAGCAAACCATGTAAAATTGAAGTTTTTGAAATTTTCAGATTGTCGGTTCCTGTCTGAAGCTAAACATCATGCGTCGGTACATTTAGTCCAAATCCCCGTTACAGAACAACCGATTCCACGTGTCTGTATCGGAGAAAACTATCCTTGTTTAGGATACGACGATTCCAATAAAAATGACGTGACTGCACGTACGTCTCATTTTCATTGATTATCATGAATGAAATCGTCTTTTTATCATCCCAATTACCTGATAGGTAATGCCTCGAACGAGGGAGCCAAACGTTATGCCGGAACATATCTTTTCACTTAAGTTTCATCGACCTGTTAGAAACTTGTCGAAAGATTCTTACGATAGTAGTCCGCAGGGAAAAACGATACGACAGATTGTCATATTTCCCTTGCATACACGTAACGTATGAGAAAAGCCATTCGATTTTTACTGAATCTAAATTTCTCGGAGATTTTAGCTCACACAATCTGCAGCTGATAGGTATCACAGGTATAGTTTGGTACCCAGCCGTTGTTCCCCAAAGTGCACACATGAGGTTAATTTTCATCTCAAATTTTTGGGGCGAAGCTTTCAGCGTCTATTCCAGCCCTTGAAACACCATCAACCCACCTCAAACTGACTGTTCTCTAACCGATGGAAGTTAACTTAACAGTTGTTTTGGCATGAATTTAAAATCCAAGGTAGTTTTTGATGATCGTAGTAACCTAAAAACATTTGACAAGTCGCCTCGTTAAAATGAATAAACATGGCGGCTTTCTATTTGCATGATGCAAAAATGTATGATATTATATTTGACGGTTTTGTGTCAGACGTTTCGGGGGACCTTAACAACGTCTGCTATTCATAATACATTCACAGGCAGCAGAATGAAGTTGAATTTGGGTACACGCAGCCACAAAATAATTAGTTTTTACAATGACATCAATCCTCCGTATACACTTATCCGCGTAAGTTTACCCAATGAAGGTTACAATATAGAGGCTTCGCATACTAAGTTAAAAGAGGTTCAATTTTTGTTTGGAGAACGGATATTTCTGAGCTGGTTTCGCCGAAGAAGACTCTGACTATTGTTGATGCGCGGATCCCCTTGGGGTTCGGTCAATTTGTAAGCAGATGGGTTGACAGTATTCACGTCAACTCGGATAAAACAAAATGACTCGTGCTAATAAAAAACCTTAATATGTCATCAATGAACAAAACGACTTTATATAAAGACCGCATGTGAAGTTTTTATATTAAATGATAGCCACGTCATAATAATTCGTATTAACATCTTTGGGCTATCTATCGTATTAGTAAAGTAGCAGAATAATACTACTTGAACTGTACATAAAACCTTTCAAATTGATGACCTTCGTCGCTCGAAGGTCGTCTAGTCACAGAACTCTGAATCTAGAATAAGAGGTAAGACAACATAGGTTCAGCGGTAAGCACAGATAAATCAACAACAGTTTACAGGGGTAAGCTAATTCGTCACATGGTAATCGTGCATGAATCCGCTCGTGTAAGTGCTTAGTCAACACCGAAATCGCTGACTCTCACTTCCGGTTCAACTTGATGCAGCAAATATCATCTGTCAATTCGCCCTGTATGGGCTACACATATCCCAGCCATGTATACTGGATACCCGGAACAGTAATGTTATTTGAATATGGATCCATTCGAGGCGATAGGCCCTGTCCTAGTTCATTTCTCATCAAATTTGATTAATCCAAAACAGTTTTGTTCTCTGATATGCATGTCACAACCTGAGAACCGGGCCCGTTGTATCCTGATTCAATGGAAAATAACTTCAACATTCAAAGTTCACATCGATAGAAATATATATTTAGAAATTGTACTCGCTGATGCAGTCTAAACGTTGTTATTAGATTTGCAGACGGTTTTTTGTGAATATACGTGTATATTGTGTGCATTGATTTCTATTCATTTTTAGTATCTCTAGGCAACAATATCTCCCCTTCTCGTCGACTGTCGGCAAATCTGATTTCATTCGGGAGGAAATTATATTAATTTGAGAGCATTTTTATCCACAGTTCCAATCGTCTGCTGACAAAGAGATGATAACTATTGACGATGACAGCAACCGGAAGTAGCGTCTAATATGACATCAGATGTGAAGGGGAGAAAAGGAAGAACTTCCGGTCACGTGGACGAGGGAAAATTGAAGTGAGGTTGGGCAAACACAGGCACACGACTTGTATCAGGGTTCTAGAGCTAATTCTGTCTACATAATGGTACTCATCAGTAGCATTAAATATATACCATTGAGTTGCCCCAATACAATGAGGGCAATATAATGTGGTGTTGTCATAAAGTGTTGAGTGCATAAATGTATTTATGAATACATATTTATATTTCTATACATTTTCAAAAAAGTGCACATTGAATAAACAGTTAAAAATGCTTGTTTATAGTTTAAATTCTAATCGTTTCTTGTCATTTTGTTAACTTTACTTGACATTATCTTATATCATGCCCGGGGTGTAATAACTTTAATCTGTATAATTATATGACCAGATGCTGACCAGGTTTTCTCCGCGAGAAACAGAGATACGGGCAGGTGGAATAATCGATTAAAACGCCTAACAAGACCACACGACGTCAACGGTCAGTGGCACCTGTTTGCAGATGGTTCTAGTTTGACCATTTGTATAAACGGTCAAGTTCTACCGGACACAGTGGTCCCATATCGACTACACACGTGCCGAAGGACTAACAAACGAAGACGATTAATGAGTCTCGATTTACGAGTGGAGTTGGGCGTGCTGGGCTACCTGTTTCCAGCCTCGGGCACAAGTGCTGCTATTCTTCGGAGAACGCTCACAGCCAACAAATAACGTATCATTTCTTGGTCATACGGAATCGCAGGCGACTAATTACGAACGACAATGAAGTTTACTCAATGCCGAAACCGATTATGACCCGCCCTGTTTCTGATTAGAAGGAACTCAGGACGCCGGGACGCTTCAAACCCTCCTTGGTCGCCTGGGCAGATGAACAAGTGCAATCTGGTGACACCATCTGTCACGTGTTTTTTTTCTGCGAGAATGAGAAACTATGAACATTCTTTTCATTTGTTACAGGGTATCTCCGAATGACATGCCAGAGTAAGTTCTATAGGATCACCAATCGCTACTGCCCTCTGTCATCGGTGTTGGGAACTAGTTGTTGGCGGAGATGCGTCGTCGTGTGCGAAAAGACAATTAGAACACTACAGTTAAATCGGGATGAAGAATTTCTTGTAATATTCATCATACGGATGAGTGCTGTATAGCTCAGCATATACAGGCTTCTCCATGAAATAGGATTATATCACGGGAGAGTAAATCTTCTCAAGAATCTATATGACTTCAAAAATCAGTCTCGTTATGTCGCCGTGTTTTAGATTGGCTTCTTTTAAAATGCACTTGAAAGGAAGGAGGTACGATTCTCATTCTTCACGAGGATATCCAAAATTCAGGGAACCATTTTCGAAGCATATAAAACAGAAAATTCTCATCATGGATGATCAGTGGAATATATTTGTGAAAACGTGTGATCCATAGACCACATCATTGAGGATGAACCATTTCCTATCAAAGTGCTATTGATGAATTACATAAGATCGGCTCGGTTTAGGCAGATATTTCCCCGATTTTGCTTTTTTTCAAGAGTATACACTATACCGCGAGGAGGTCGGAGAGAACCCAACCTCCCTGATTATAGGCAACTCTCATGCGTGGTGTATCGTCTGAAAATAAGAAAATTCCAACCAATTTGAGTAATAGTTTAAAAGCCTCAAGTCATGTCAGAACAGGCAACATCAGTGCCGAGCCAGGCGACCCGTTTATAATGCGACATCATTTGATGCCGACGAGTTGTCGCTTGTATTAGAAGCTGGCAGACGAGAGGCACGCACACGTAATATGTGCCGCAAACGAAATTCGCTAAATGTGGATTTTAATACAATTATTACACGTGACCTGTTGAGATAAAAGCCTCGGAACAGTGGGGAAAGAAATTAAGCGGAAAATTCTGTCGATTCGTCGCTCTATATCAGAAGCTTTATATATTACGACGTGGTGCTGGTGACAAGACACCTTTTTACACGCATCGATTCACCATACGACTACGATTTCTTTTTTGAAGAACGCGTCAAATAAATTGATTATTTCGTAGTAAGTTATAAAGCCGAAAAATACAGTAATTAACCCCAATTTTTTCATCATAATACCCTTTTCATCATAGCGATAATTTCATTTGGGTTTTATGGGTGTAAATTGGTCATCTTGTCCCTATTAACAGAAAGGGGCATCGATATTACAGATAATCAATGCATATATCATGGAAATTAATGCACGTAAACATATCGTGTCCGTTATTCCAAAAAACCTAGCCGGTCACTGAAGATATAGGGGTGAAGATCCTCGGGCTATGAGATCGCAATCGGGGACAATTTTCTGACGTGGTATGGTTAAATTCTGTCACTCAAAATTCTCAATCTGAACGATTCTCAAACGATTCTTTTCACCATATGTGACGTCTAGACGCATCTGCGACCGTCTTATCGAAATATGGAATCAAACGATAGCGATCAGCTGTCAACCAGAGGCAGGAGAACCACCGATAGGCGGCCTACAACGGCCAACAACTGCCCGTTATTGAATCAGATAACAAAAAGGCCATCATAACGGTCACAAAATGTTCCATTCTTCTGTAAGAAAGCCGCATCAGATAAGGAACAAATTGTTTCGTGTCACGGAATTGTATTGTACATGGAAGATTCCTAAATTTCACAGTCCACCTTCAGCGTTGACAGGCCGCAGTCCATACCTTCAGCGGTGACAGGCCGCATATCTTTTATGGGATAAGCATTTTTAAATACCGAAAATAATCTAAGGAATTGCTCAATTCTTGCTTATTATTTTGTTGTAAGGATGAATAAGTCAAGAATCTATATTACATTTCAGAGAAGTGAGCTTTTAGAAAGTTTCGGTTTTAGTTTATGTTACGAGGCAATTAACGTTAGAAGCGTTATCAGCCGTCTGAGGGGTTCGTATGGTCTGGCCATATCCAATCAGCTCGCAGATCCCTCCCCAGACGAGAATTGATCTATCCTAATACTTTTAACCGTTGGAACATATGTAACACTAATCAGCCATGAAATATATGTTGGACAAACTTGTTAAGGCCCACCCAGCTACCACTGCTGACACGGGGGCTGGTAAACTGCTTGGGTGGTATCCTATGATACAGCTGTTTACAACGATCGCAACTACCAAACACCAACAAACAACAAGTCAAAAGAACTCGAATAAACATACAACAAAAATTTCAATCGAGAATATTTTCTCTGTTTTTTCGACTAGCAAAAATTTGAGAAATTCAAGATTCATGTATCTAAAGGACTTCAAGAAGAATTTTTCTCTTTGGAAAATTGTAGATTTAGAAGGCGAGTTATTACATATATTGTAACATGCTGATTATGTTTGACAGGCTATTGAGCACCCTTCTGGGTATTGTTTATTGCTAGCACTACGTAAATTGCAAACCCACAGACGAAACGGTTCCACTAATAATCTGAATCCATCCGAATGTCTTCATAGAGGTGTGAATCAGACGACTGCCTCGCTATAGATGTCTCCGCAGTGGCGCCACCACTACGCCCCGATGGAGCCTAACCTCGTTAATTTTATCACTAGTCAAGCCTTCTCCCACCGGCAGTTCTATACCAGGAAGAGTAAAAATAAAGCCGGAACACATCGACAGGTGTGTCTAGCTTACTTTCCCAAACCTTCAAGGAAACAACTCACTCGTTTTCTTAAAAGGAATTACGTAATGCCGTATAATTAGTCAGTTCTAATTTTGATTATGGTTATTTTACCAGGGAGACCTGACTCGGACATCACCTAATAGTCCCATTTACGAAATAATATCGTATTGATGCATCAATAGTTACCATGGCATTCAGTAATATCATTAAATTGGACGAAGAAATAAAATGTGATTCTTTTTCTCATTTCGAAAAAATTTTCCAAAAAAACGTTTGATAAATGAGTATCATCGGCGTACAATCTTTGCGTGGATTCCGTTTGTGGGGGAACTTAATCATACTTGGGTGTATAATCATTTCCAGATTTATTGTAAGTTTCGAATTGTTTGCTGTAATAAAAATTCAGATTTACGCGCGGGAAAAACATCTGTCGTCGGCCATATTGGATTTGTTCAGCTGTCGCTATGCACCAGGTGTCAGCCAGGGGGAGCTGGTTAACTAACCTTACTAATTAGACTTGACACAACAAGATGTTGTCCGTAAAACACATGTTAGAGTGCTAAAAAATCTTCCATTCAGCATCTGTAGCTTGGTTGTAAAAACAATACACGCTGTTAGTTCTGTTCTCCGTTTACGAAAATTTAGAAAAAAACCCTCGTGGGTAACGTATAACAACGATTTTGTTTCACCAGTCATAATACGTAATATATCAGTGATATTTTCAGTTTCAGCTTTCAGAAGGTAGAAATATATACGAATATAGGAATTCTCTAATCACACACAATACTTCCAACGAATACAAGAATCTGGAGACCAGCTGTTTTTGTTTTCGTCAACTTCCTCGATGTCATTTTTCCACAATAAAAATGATTAGAGCAACCTGTCTATGGAAATGGTATGAAATATGGTTAACACGTGTAATTTTTAATGCTGCAGCACAGCTGTATCGCGCGTACCCGTATTACCAGTTGCTATGGATCAGTCAACCATGTATACCTCACAGACCGAGTCAAAACATTCAAATCTCCTCAGCCATCATTGTCGAGTTGGTGCCGCCTCCACAAAAAAAAATTAATGCTGCTTCTATTTGCAGAATGTTTCCACAAGCTGGTCCCAAACCACGCATATTTTGCTTGAGAACTGGTAATATTTCTAAAAAAGGAGATCACCAAAACCTTTGTACATGCCCTCGTGTTATTTAAGCTAAAGTAGTGATTGACATTCTGGTATATATAGTTTTGGCCTTGTGAGCTCAACGCGCCTTGCTCGGGGCCAGCTTGTTTTATATTTTTTCTTAACGCTCACTTGAGCAATTCACGAAGCCCCGTCGGCCTTACAACAAAACATTCACTGTCGCCCAATTGTCGCTATTGAAGTGCGCTGAACTGTTCTGATTTTTAAGAAAAAAATACTCGAACGGACAACGTATTCGACTACGTAGAAAGCTGCTGAATTCGGGATAAACTGTGATACAACTCCATTTGACATTAAATGCGTATGGGCCCAGATTATAGATACATGGATCCAACCGAGGCATACCGATGATTTCTTAAAAGCAGACGCAGGTGCATACGCATATCATGTTCTGAGCATCTTTTCAATATTGTCAAATCCTTAGGCCGACTTAGTGTCTTCGGTCAGCTTGCGATGCAGCTTGCAAATCGGTGACGCGATTGTGACTGGCGGCACGGTAGCGAAAAATCGCATATCGCGTCGCAAGGCTATTGGCCGCCAATAGTAAATATACTCAAATGTATTCACAGAGCATGCGACTTTGATTCTACTAGCAATTTTGCACAAAGCCTTGTTTTCAGGATTGTTGTTTCGCTTCAAATGTCATGATAAGCGAAATGAAAGATGTTCATCTTTCAATGTCAAGTTGCTGTCGTCTTCATCCCGTATGTAGAAAAACGCATAGATAATGGATATCTCGGAAACGCGAGAATTAAGTTATATAAGATCAAATCAGGATCAGGTTTTCGAAGAAAATTCAATATCGCTGTTATACATGTATATATTAAGCTATATGTCGTTTCGCTCAGGTTTTTCTGCCTGAAACAGGACTATGGATCGCCATTGTTTAATCAAAAGATACCAGTATCTCGTACGTAGACCGGTGGTTTATCTCGTGATGAAACGAGACGTGAAACCCGTAAAAAACTTCCGGTAAATTGAATCATAAGATTCATAGAGCTGGACTTCATCGCGTAATATGGCTTCACTTTATCAGTGAAATAAAAAGCAGACTCGGATACCGACTCGACGTTCATTGCTGCTCATACGGCTTAAACAGCTTCGAACCCATAAACCTGACGACAGATTTGTTAAGTCGTTTGATGAATGTTGCAATATTCATGATTTTTCTTGAAGAAAACAACAGTTCAGTGAATGAAGCGCGATCCGCATGGAAAGAAATGAACTCGGAGCGCGTGTGTGTGTCGGGAACAATGGACGACTGACACTCGATACAGGGTGATGTCAGACGTGCGCAGATTATACAAAAAAAAGTTACCCATATCATCAGCAATATCATATTACGGTGTTGAGATTACTGACGCGATTGTTTAACCCCGAGGTGACGGATGTCGTCTAGTATCATCTAACTTCCCTTAGGTTCTGTCGTATACGCAATACGAGGACGCGTAGTCGCGTCATTTCCTCGATTCTGTCAAACGCGCGGACTAGACACTATTTTTCCGTACCTAGCTGCATTTCCTGTTGGCGTCGGACGCAACAGTATCGCATTTCAGTTGATAATGTTGATGGTTAATTTCACCCGCAATTTAGGGTAATCATATGGCTATATTAAGCCACTGTATTTAATCAAATTATTTGCTTCGATGAAGCGCTATAATTCTATAAACGCCGCGATGGCGATGCGCGTCTTGCATCCGTCTTTGAAGTCACCGTTTTTTGTCTTTAGTCGTGGCCGTGATGTTTTAACAAAATTGAAATGATTGTTAATTACGCCGCTGAAATTAGCAGCGCGCGTGGTGACATTGATCCACGTCATCGATAAAAGTCAAATAGATATTTCGACGTCGAGAGAAGTTTGAATCAATAGAAATTCCATATTTGCGTCGGATTTTCAGATTTTCAGTTAATCATCGAACTATTCCCCGTTTGTCAAGTCCATGTGACTGAGGCATGACCCGTGTCGCGTTCAGAATGGTTTCCAGCGTTTTTGCTGTATAAAAATATCATCGTAAAAAAGATCGTGTTAAAAACAATGCTTGCGGTACAAAGAGTACAATAGCTTTTGTTTCTGGCGGTCAGATGATTTCATGATAAAATCTAAAATTTGAAAACGTGCTTGGGAAAGCAGCGTGTAACCTGCTGATGTGCATGCGCCTTCAGGAAATAGTGCGGCCTCTGTGGTTCGTGTTATTTGCGTGCAGTTTAACTATAGATTCTGAAAACAATGGTTAATTGCGTGTGATTTATGAATCGACAGTTCGATCGAATCGTCCGACTCACAACAATAACTCTCCCGTCACTTCCGCTTCTCACGGCGAAGGTGTAGGACCCTCGTGTTGTGACGTCATAACGGCACGCTCAGGTGACTTCCGGCGGAAGTGAAACGCGCGCAGCAGACAGCGTGACATAAATATTTGATATCGGATCGATACACGGTGTTTCACACCGTTCTGATACTTCTCAACGAGTTAAAATCATCTCGAATTCAAAAATTTAAAAAGTCCTTTCTACTGATGTAAAATGCAGCATTGACGATGAATAACCTACAAAAAGCTCAAACTTCCTAGTTTGAAGGAAAAAAATGATCGGAAAAGAATCGATCGTACCATTTTTCATCTACCTCTTTTCAGTACTTTTTTTAATAAGATAGGACGCCGGTTTGGCGATAATCTCATTACTAAGGGTGCACAAAATCTCCCGCACACCGTGTGCGTGCTCCGTGGCTTCTAGCCAAATATCTGAAGCGTAGTGGGCGGCACTTTGGAGGGCTTAATTTAGGCCCAGGGCGCACGAACACGATTTTAAGGGTTGTTAAGCGATTAACTCAACAATTTCCAGGACAATATTTTACAGGGAGACAAACGGCTCTGTTTATATGGCGATGTATATGAGCAGAATGATCGAATTAACCGCAACATTGGCTAAATCTGGTCACGCGGGCATTTCAGGAAAATCCCATGTAAGCTGTTCAACATTTTCTATATCTTCCCATGTTCAAAGAGATTATCCCGAAACATAGAGAAAACAGACGCGAGCCTCGAGCAGTTTATTCGGGTTTAATTCAGCGCGAAGACCGACTTAGCTTTTATCCGGGGACAGTTTCTTCTATTGGAAATGTCCCCAGTGGAGTTAACTAGTTTTCATCTGTACTCCCCGACTACATTTCGAAACAAATTCGATACCAATGGAAAAATTTATCAAAACCTACAATTATTAGGTTTTCCGTAAATTAAAGGACAGAAGAGAAGAGACTTTTGTAGAGACGCGGATGTCGATTTTTGAAATGTCAAGGTTTAAAAATGAAATGTCAACAAATGTCGTTCCGTTCGTAATCGATGAAGCTTCAAGTTTAGCAAGTTTTGATCACGGTGAATGTACCATTTAATTGAAATAACATCCTAGTTATGATTCTAACCCAATGATTCTTACTTTTTCTAGTATATACATATAACACCTTTGAAATTAACTGAAAGATGTTACAAGATCCTATTGACTTATCAATCAAATATTTAGCTCCGCCGGCGCGCAGGCTGAATAGACAACTTCATCATAGAGCACCCTGTCTCAATAGCCCCCGTCGAAAACAGGCCCCAGACCGCCCTGAGGTCCACAGCTGATATCACAACCAGCGCAGCATTCCAAACATTCCTGATGACAATTGAAACAATTTATCAACGCAAACGCTTCCCCCGATCGTTCACCAAACAGGCTTAAAATTGTTGTCACAGATTACGAAACGCCTACAGCTGTGTGGACGAGACCAGTTAAGTCTTAAATGAGGGGAATGACCTCATCAGTACATTCTCTCCGTTCTTGATATATATTTCATTATACAAAATCAAAAAATACTAACGAAAATGGAGGACGGTGTTATATAGTGGTTTAAACGGGGGCGATGAAGCCGTTCTTTCACCCCATAATCAAAGCTGTACACATGAATACGAGCCAGGTGCAGGAGGTGATGGCCATTTTCGGACCATCAGCCACATCAGATTAGAAAATTATACCCCCGTAATATTCAACGTTTAGGCGAAGTGAAATCATCGATGTAATGATCTATTCACTTATTCAGGTAAGGCATCGAATGACACCTTATCGATGTGATATTTCCGAAAGCCCTTCCGGCCACTGGTTTCACGAAACACCTCCCCTTTCGTACCTAGGAACCTACCCGATTCCTCGAATACATTCCTCAAAACAGGTGATCTAATAACATGACGTAATTTCAAAAGAAACGGGTTTTAACGGACCGTTTCTACTTCAATAACACTATTGCTTATATCCGTCTAGGACACTCTTATTAATCATCACAATCCATCGCAATTTTACGTAACGTATTTTGTAAAAGTTCGGGCGGATTGTGTAAGAACGTGCGATTGATTTGTTAGGACGGATGCGATACATTTCCGATTATGCCTTCTCCTCTGTTCAGTCGTAGATAAGATCATTGCAAAGATTGTCCGAATTTTGATAGTCACGGATTGTGAATAATAGGTTACTTAAGTTATGTGGAGATTCTTACATTCGAGAATTACATCATTAGAGTTCAGATTTTTGACTGGTATTGTGACATTTTGCTAGAGTGTTATAAATAGTTAATCATCTTCCCGATGATAATGAGGTTTGTTTCCCGCGATAAAAAAAGTATCTTTATTGTTATTCGCGGCAGTTATTATAGCCGTAAAAATAATCGAAACCATGAATTCGCGATTAAACAATAAAATCCACACAAATCGAAAATGGTAAAGCTGCGAGCGAAAAACAAAGGCGTTTGATACCGCATTCGGCCTGCGACAAAACAAAAGCGTTTGATTCCTTGATATGTTCGCCGAAATTGCGCAGCAATAAAAAAACTGCGGCCGAGCGAACACGTGTCGGGGGAAATGAAATGTTGTACCTTATTCCCGAGTCGGTCGACGATTAACAATCATCGCCAAAACACAATAGATTTTCGTTGTTGGGTATTGAAAACATTTTCAGTCAGTTCATAAAACAGAAATATTGCAGGGTTAGTTAGAATTGCACGAGTCGTCTGCCAGTTCCCGGGAATAGAATAGATGGCAGTGTGTGGTATCGAGTCTATATGAATTATCAACAGAAAATTGCTGCCTGAAACTTAACTTCATTCACACCTTTCATTTAAGATCGAAAACCTCCAGACGAAAATCAAAATAAGACAGACGTATTGAATTTGTGCATTTATTGAAGTGTTGGGTGCGCTGTTCGACTCTGGGATCCAAGGTCGTGGGTTCGACCGCTTGTACTATATCAGTCGCCCCAGTATTCTATATGGCGAGGCACTTATCATCTTTTTCTCTTTCAACGCCCACGCGCAAACTTAGTACCAGTCAGATTATCATTTCCATGTAAGAAATAGCCTCAAGATTTTACAGTTTACCAATCCGTGTGAGCGCGAGAGATAATTACAAATTATCCGAATACGTTGAGCTGCTACCAAATTTCATTTAGGGAATTCATCAAAGATTCGTTATTTTCATCCGAACTGCGGGCGCGTACAAAGAAAGCAACTTGATGCAATGCGTGGTGACGCTTAAGTCACGTGATTAGCGAATGTACGACACTGCCACAGTCCTGCAGATCAACGATTTTGATATCTGCTATATATACAACTGACATCATCTCAAGAGAAAGTTGTCTAACCGTACAGATGTCATGTCTAACTATTCAAGTGTGACCAATATAATCACCGTTTCATTGGAATTATCGGATAGTTCAAGTCGTTCATGTATATGATTTGTTGACCGTGGTTACTAGTAGTCGTTACGTGTATTTATAAATCATGAGATCTTACCACATGTTCTATTGATGTTCGATACTGCAGCCAGAAACTTTCCTATACTTTCACAATTATGCAACGATACCGAAGATGTAATTATATGATGATGGCAATGAAGCCAGTTTTCGAAAATTTTATGCTTTGAAATTCTACATTTCAAATTTTCCAACACGGTAAATACCTGATGTTCATTTCCGTCATGATTTGCCATAGCTTTTAAGTGTTCGTGAAATTTCTAGAACATTGTCTGAACCTTCAAGTTGGGGCACTATGGTACTGGTAAGAATCGGTTGAATATAGCATTTGAGAAACCAAACAGTTAGAAAAATATCACCAATGGTGAGAGCAGGATGGGAATTTAATTAAGCCCATCCAGTTCCTACGTGTTCTCTTTTTGCTGATACATGAAGGGATTTGAATCTTTTAGTCCCGCGCATCCACCTCGGTCAATCATTTGTCGTCGTCTTTCAAAGGACAATACGGAAACCGATATCCCGTCATTAAATGAGATGAATTGACAATTTTAGTCAATTTATTGCGCTACTTATGAGAGGGCGATAATGAAATTAACGTTCGACGAGTAAACGTAGCTAACTGGACAACTCTTAGCTGAGATATTGTTCTTGGATTAACGAATGTCGAAGCTCGTATAATACGTTGATTACAAGGGAGGCAAACACAATGCTTAGTAACTTGTCAAAGTTGATGGTTTAATATTCTTCATCTGTTCATCAAATCGCGGAAAGCTATTCTATAACTGCGGAGGCTTATCATAAAAACAATGATTTAGCCGCCAATTCGCAAATTTGATTAGGTGACATCTCTCTTGCGCCGTATACAATGGACGCCTGCAACTGAATTTTGCGAGATCAAAATATAATCAACACATCCGTTCATTCCCCTTGCGTTCTATGTTGGTTAGCTAACAGGGAACTTCGAAGGTTCAACTTATTTTCGGAGTCTTCCTCATTTCGATCCGAAAGTATGACGTCAATTCGGATCCTATAGTGGTCATTCAGTACAGTAGCGCATCTAGGGGCTAATTTTGAAGAACTTGTGATCTCCCAAAATGGCCCTTTGATGTTCAAAAAGGCAATATTAGGCGCACTCCCACACTGTTATGCAACCTTTTTTTGTTACTGACAAAATGAAAAAGGGCACTGAAAATATTTTATGGACCTGGATCCGCCCAGTATCATTACATCCACGAAATTCAAAAGCCATTATTTTGTATAGTTTAGTACTCGTACTAATTAAATAGTGCGATATCCTGGGTATGTATGGATATAAAGCTGTGATGAATATGAAATGAATGGATCGCAGTCGCTCTATCCCATGCGCAACATAATTCGGACCATTTCCGTTGCAAATGGATTGGAAATCGTATACAGAAGTCTGAAACATACAGAAATTAAACATCGACAACGTGCGAACGAAATAAACCGACTTAATTCAATTGTTTCACAACGAATTTATGGACACGTGTGGCTTTACAACGTCGGATCATAATCGTTAAATATCGCCGCAAACGAGCAAACATAAATATCGCCACAAACGCGGTTTAACGATGCCGCCATTATGCGTCGTTAAATAATCGCGATTCCATTACCGATCGATACATCACCAGTTTGTTTGCAGGTATCCCTTATTTACTCCGGGTAACCATTGAAAATGCCTGGCGACATTAGTAAATTAAAATAACCGTATTCGAATTGATGGTTCGCGTGAATCGCTAAATTGCGACAGATTTGTTGACGTCAGATGACAAAACGTTAGTCGCGAGCAGATATATTTTTTCATCATTTTCCGTTAAACAACTAAAACAATGTGTACACGACGATGACGAAATCCCGACTGTCCACGAATCAAATGTACGTAGACGGCGAAAAGCTTGGAAATACCGAAAATACAGCCTCGGTAAGCGAGGGCGACATGCGGTTTGATGTTGATTGAATATAAATGTGTTTAACCGTTCGTAGCCCATCCGAAAGTTTCCCCCTGACGCCGAGAACAATATTCAGCGTCGATTGGCGCTCGTTTGCAGGTCGGCTGTAATGTATTTACGAAAAGATACGGTTGGCAATTATTACGACGAATCGTCGGTGGTTCATCAACTTAATGGCATACACGTCTAATCTCCAGAGTGCATTTTGTCCGGAAATCAGAAAATTATTTTCCACAGATTATGATATTGTGCCGACGATACAACGCAATGACATCGATCAAACTGCTGCCGCGTGTCACGTGGTGTTACGTATAGTTTAATATCCGTTTGTCAGAGGAGACTTTACCGTTCTCTGTGTATGTGTGTGTGTGTGTGTGTGTCGTTTATTACGGTTTAACCTTAGAAAAAACTAATTGCCGCAGACTATTCCGCCCAGGGTTCGACCTTAATCTAAGCGCAATCCAGGGTAAAACCGATATCCGAAATCCGTACGTTTGTTTTTGCGAGACACGTCCATCTAGACGATTTGACCTTCCGACCACTTTTGATATAAAGTTGGTGGATGAATACCTGAAATATTGTAACAAGTGAAAGATCTGCTGGTCTGCATCTGTTTCGAAGTTTCCACTCATAACGAGGCAAGTTTCAGATAATTAGACAGAAAAAGCGATCGTTTTTCACCGCTATCGTTTACAAGAAATCCGCACAGACTACAGGAACTGTGGCGGGTAATGTTTTCGTTGTAGCGTCAGGTATTGGTATCATTGCCCGGGTATATTCTCGTCTGATTTCAAGCTTATTTTCATCACCCCTGACAGTATTTACTAACCGAACGTCAAAATGTTTGATTTCAAACTGAACGCAATCCAAACCACTTGGTTTTCTCGACGTTACAGCTAGCTGGAGACGGGGTTTTAGTATATATGAAGAATACCTACTACAAACTCATACGTAAAACTGTGAGAAGGGATTGTTACTAACTAGTCTGGTATCTATCTACTTCACTCGCTTCTGAGTGAGTTTTTGGATTCTGGGAAGATTGGCGTTGTAAGATCTTTAAAAACATATAACTTGCCATGTAATATACGTATGGGTAATGCTTTCCATGCGTCGACCAAGAGGCAATATCTTTGTTCTTCGAAAAATATGATCCCCTACCTAAATGCTTATGAAAGTCTTTAGCTTTGTTTTTCGTCAGGGAAACAGATAAAAAGAAGACGCACTTCCTCGGTCTTTCCACTAATTCACTTTCGTTCTGTCATCGTCGTCATCCTCCTTATTAACACTCACTCGGTTTCAAGTGTCCTATTCGATTCCACTTAACAGTGCGTCGTCTAAAATAATCCATTCACCGAAAAATCCATACCGTTTTTCGAAATATGACAAATTAAATATTTGATATGGAGTTCTGCGCGCGCCTTTTGCCGGTAACACAACACACGAATCGGCACTAAATAGATTTACTTTGCGGTCTACGTCCACTCATTAATTAAGGGGAAAGAAAATGCGAGAGAATTTATTCAATTAATGATTTATCGTCGGTTGTATAGAATAGCGTGGCGTCAATAGTACTTCGTCGTTTCGTCGACGACAGTTCTTTATTTACACGATAAGAGTGCCCGCGACGATAACTCGTCGCGCGCCTAATGAATTATTTTTCAGCGTAAAAACAAACACGTTTCGTGCAAATGCACTCTCACGGCAGACGACTCAAGGATATGCGAGATATCAATCGAATTAGAATTATGGGGATATTCGTGTCTTCTAAATGCCACCCGCGAAGGACTCTTTACAGAATACAGTAATTAAAACGTGAAAACGTAGTGAGGCGTTCCTAGATCCATCCTCGTGACGTCACTTCCGGCAATTGATTCGATATGAATGATAGCAAACACAATGCAGAAAGTACCTGAACACAAAATCCTATATTTCAATTTTTGTGTTGTTGTTTTTTGAGTGATTTCCTCGGTAGCAATTTTTCCTACGCAATATCAGGAAACTAGTTAGGTCCCGAGCTAGAACTATTGTGCCATGTTTGGCCTTTTAGGTTTCTACGGTGTCCTTCGCCGCGTAGGCCTACGATTTATCAATGTAAAAAGCTCGAAGACAATATCTAAAGTTTTACTTATACAAGTCATTATTTTATTTATTCATTTATTTATTACTCTTTATTAAATAATCAGCATATGTACATCGTACATATACGCATATTTATACATATATATATATATATTCATATTCATATCTATAATTACACATCATTTAAGTTAAAGGAGTTGTAGTGCACCATTGCGTCAACCTATCATCGGTGGGAAGGGTTTGATCTGGGGAGTTCATATATATATATATATATATATATATATATATATATATATATATATATATATATATATATATATATATATATATATATATATATATATATATATATATTATATATATATATATATATATATATATATTATATGTATATATATCGATATATGTATCGGTGGGTTGGGTAGAGTAGACCGTTTTGAGAATTCTTGATGACATTTTCTATTTATTGAATTGCTTTCATTCAATCTGAAAACCAATCGTTCTCTGGGCTTGAATATACCCAGATTATGCAAAAGATATTCAACATTGTAACAAACGCAGTTCTGTTAACGAGGCAACCAAAATTGGCCATGGGTTTTCCCATGTGCTGTGGAATGTTTACAACCCAAGAGTTTTTGTCTGACTCGTCCCTGTAACATTATACAGACAATAAATTCACACAAAAAATATTAGATAAACAGGAAACATAGTTACTTATGCGTTCAAATTATTCTTATATTATGGAAGTTCTGGAAAACCAACCAATGAACGAAAACGACTGCTTATATTCCTGAGGTTCTCAAAACAGTTTACAATTTACACATTAGTTTTAAAATGATAATTCATGATGAGATCAAAAGTGCAAAAATGTTTAAAAACACTGACAATGGCCAGGACGGCAAAATAAATGTATCAAAATGTACGATACTCTACGAAAATGAAATAACCAGCAAAGTTTCAGGGCTGACTTAACTATCAAGATTAACACTAAACATTGTATCGAATTTTTCCAATAGATCAACATAAAAAAAAGTCGTCAGCAATGTAGTACGAAATACAACACAGTCACATCCTGATGCATAAGCAACTCCTCACAAATCACGTGACGCGTTGCGAACAACGCACACAACAATGACGTATTAGTCCACGAGTGAAGAGATACCCACAAATAGTACATATTTACACAATTTTAAATTCGACACGCAATTTTTTCCAAGGCAGCGTGAGGTGCCTGATTTTGACTAGCTAATGCGTACAAGTTTTTGTGTGCGACACATAGTGTTCACCTCGCTTGTATAATCCGTGATATCCGTCGCACAATACGCTCCATCACTCATCGATGCGATTCTATCCATTATTTTATCAATTCGCGACCCTATCTCCGATGTTCAATACGACCGATATTGTGCGAAAACTATACGTAAGATCAGTCATCGTTATTGGCTGATGGGACTGGAAAGTTCCGACGAATGTACGCTTCCAGGTACGTCCATGACAGTGAACGAGTCGTTGCTGGTATTGAGATCAAGCATGGGATTGTACATGCCGTTACCGTCGTAACCGTTATTGCAACTATCCTGTAGATTGAAACCGTGGTGTCCGGTGTCGTGGTGACCGTCAAATCCACCGTGAATATGATTGCTCTCGTGGTCAAAATTATTTACCTGTAAAGTATACAAAACAGACAAGCCATGAAGAACATATTCTACGTTAGACGAGGATTTAGAAGATTAAAGGGGGGCCGGGCCCTCTGAAATCTTTCAAGTTGCCCATTATAAGCCCGGGATTGAAAAATCTGAAAGCGAGCTGAAACTCTCATACGCAAAATAAGAATATCAATATTCTCGACGCCCTAAATTTTTAGAGGGAGCTATTTCAATTCATGGGGAAATTCAAAAACTGTAATGGACCCCGCGCGTGCCTCCATCCGTATTTTCTGCCGATATGATATCCATCAGAAAATACATGGCGAAATATGCCCTTTTCTTCCTGTACCCCTGCCATCGTGAAATCTGGGATCCACCCCTATTGATATGGTGTTGGTATTCGCAGTGAGGCTGTAGAGTTCAATAGCAAAACTTCAAAACGTCAAAATAGATCTTTTAGGAGGAGTTTGGAGCTAGGGAATATGCTGCTGCAACACAAGATGTTCTCGAGGTTGTTACTGTTTTTTTTGTTGTTCCCTTGTTGAAAAGCGGGATCTAACAGAGGCTTAATCCGATCGGGTATCAAGTTCTTTGAAATTCGTTCATATTGAAGAGAACTTTGATCAATAGGAAGAGAATCGCTTGGTGTTAAATAATGTACGGAGATGTTACAAAGATAAGCCGGATTGGCTTTCGTAAGGTGACGCTGGTAACAATCGGATTAGACGAAAAAGATGCACAACAAGACGGTTTCTAAGATACCATCCAACCTACATAGACGTGAATGTATTCACTGTCGAATATGTTCGCAATCGCGAGATTGGATTTAGGTGGATCTTTGTGCCGCCACCACCGCAATGATAAGCATGATTTTCATATTCATAATCGAAGGTTAAAATGGTCAAGTTTTAGATGAACTAGTTCGGAAGTTGATATCATATGTCTGAGGACATTTAAATGCCATTTATAACTTTTTAAACTCAGTAATATGAGTTGAGTCACGTCCCTATTCGAATTGCGATTTGACGCGTGACATCTAGATCTACCGTTTTTAGCAATAATTGATTTTCATGAGCAATTTTTTTTTCTACAATATTATCGTGTTGTATCAGCGATATTTTTGATAAACCCCAATAACGGTCGTGTAACTGGCTTTGACATAATACCTGGTAGCCCGGTTCACAAGCTTTCATTCATTGTTTGTCGTGCAATTAACTAGTCAAGCAAATTCTGATTCATAACATAGAGCGTGGAAATATGGATCGATCATTCTTGGTCCAACAGACTATGGAACAGTTGATGTGAAAACCGGGCACCGGAAGTCGCTGAATTTCCTGTTTTGGTCACCATGGCAGCACTAGCACGATACATAGATATCGGCATGGGCACTTCCGCTAGGGCGAGGGTTATTGGCGAATAGATTTTTATTAATTATGGATTGATACGTGAAGTATTATTGATATCGATCAATTCATCGCTAGTCGATTGTTTACGGTTAAAACGTCACGATCTATAACGTTCTATCCCGCATCGTGCTCTCAGCAGACGAGACGTGTCTGACCAGGGAGCGGATCGACAACGTAGTTTTCTCAGAATTTACCATCAATTCTCGCGTCTGTTCGGCCACACGAGTTTCCCGCATTTAAAATTGATACCACTACTATACCGCCCCCGTTTCGTTGTTGATACCGGGAATACAATTTTTTCGACAACATAAAACATCGCTAGTAAACGACAACGACATACCGTTCCCCGACTACGTTCGGTATAGTCAACCCACTGATGCTTATACGAAATTCCAGTTTTTGCTGCTTAAGGAAATATTTGGTCGGTTTCGGGGTCGTCGGGGGGCAAAACATTGTCGTTTAGAAGCGGAGTTTGTGTTATTAAGAACAATAAAAACATGACGCCCACGACGGAAACGTTGTGCAATTGCGAGAAAGAAAGAAGAAGCATGAACTAATAAAAACATAAGCGGACACCAGTCTGTATGAAAACCGTGCCAAATTTCATCGACAACCGTGACAATATGACACAGATATGTCGGCCATATTTTGGAAGCCAAATTTAGACTGTTTGAGAATAAACTAATTGACGAATAGAGAAACTAGGGGGCGCTAATATCAGTTCTTGGAGGAATAAGAATTGTGTTCAGTGGTTCTTACTCCTACAAGTTTCAGTTACCGTTTCAGTTTCTTCTTTCGTTCTTTTAAATTGTAACTACGGCGTCGTCATCGTCTGACGTTTCCACAAAGCTGCTCACCAATTGTTGAAAAGGAGGCTGATCTATTTCGCTCTGCATGGCGAAGTCGCTGAGGGCTTTCCACGGAGGCTGGTAGCTTTGTACCTCGACAGGATTTGCCTGCATTGTGCTATCATGACGCACGGGACTCGATGCAACCATCGGTACGCCGCCTTGTAACGGGGGTCTATTGCCATTCTACAAATATACAAAATTCATACAAAAATAAAGAAAATCCTGTCTCAGATATTCGATTACGATCGGGCTTTCGGTGGTTTTACGAATGCGTTGTCCCGGTTACACCTGAATCAACGTCAAGGTATTCGACGTATATTTGCGCGCACGCGCACGTGACTCGCATGCGCAATAGCATGGGAAAGTCTTGCTCGAACGGTTTCGTTTACCACGCGGGGTCTAACACGGTGACACCGTGGCTGGCACGAACCGTGAATACTAAAACACTGATGCTTAATTAATAATTCTACGATAGCCTCAGAAAGCACAACGGCGAATATCGATTACTGCTCGCTGTACTACTTCCGCCGGAACTACTTTGTACTGGTTCAACTCGTCGAGCAAAATTCGGCTCAATAGTTCGAAAGCTTACTGTCGAAACTATTTCCTGTTCCGGTAATGGCGAATCAAACGGTATTTTACCATGTGTACGAGAGAATAATGAAATGTATGGTTCGCCGCCAATTTTTTGCTTTAAAGTCCATTTATCCGGGTGTACGATTTTCTTTTAGATTTTCGGTTGTAAGATAGATCGTCGTGTTTGAAGATCCAAAAGTTTAAGCCCAAATGCAAAAAAAAATCGAAAATTTTGAATATATTTTTTTGAACAACTGACCTGCAAATCTTGCGCCGAGTTTGGTGACAGATCAAGTACACCCGGATATTTCGGATACCAATTCTACAAAAATATAAAGAAATATTAGCCTAGTGGATTTTTTTTTAGTCGCTGGTCTACAGATGTCTTTGATTCGACATTCTGCTAGCCATGGGTAAATCTAAATCTTCTTTTTTTCATTGAGAGAAACATTTCGGCACTTTTTATGCAGCCTTTGCTAAAGTTTGATGATTTTGTTCCTATCATTGTCATCTTTGAATAATGAAATTTAGCTGAACCCCTTTAATGATAACAGCGATTTCGTGGAGGAGTAATAACTAAGTCCTGTCAGGTACGAACGTCTAAATGGCACACGTTCCCCGACCGTTACGGTTATATCAAATATCAGTCGTGAGAGAATGCCCGAGGCTGCGTGGAGCCAAGCATCATCTCACCTGTCGAATCATTGTTTTCAAGAAAATTATAGCGTATCAAGTTCTACCACGAACGTCTAGAGTCTAGCGAACGATGCTGACGTAAACGACTTCGAAGTTCAGCCTCTATCACGGGTCCATGCGATAAATACTGAAGAATAATTGTGTTTTGTCCATGGCGGGATTTCCATCCCAGGCCAAAATGCAAACCAAGTTTATCGTTCCTGCTATTGCTATGAAACCATGAAAATACAGTCTGTATGTCTAATGACCACTTGACCAATGACGAGTTTGGACCCAACAAATTTCGAGAAATATGATAACTCATTGACTACGGAATTCAACACAAGTCATAGCGCGGAACTTCGCAGTTCAGACAGCGGTAAACACGAGTCCTTACGTTGACAACGAGCTCCGTGTTCAGCAAATCTCCGGAGATTAAATAAAAAGTATAATCCTCAAACAAGAACACGATCACCTCGGGACAAAATGTATCATCTTAAATACGTGGAATCGATCTATGATGATACACTATTCATTATTGGATAGAGATATTGTAGGAACTTCCACTATTTCATCTTGAGTTTGGAAATTTATCTGTAAAAGTCACCGGCAACATCTTCATCTTTTCTATTCTAAATCAGTCTATACTATTGGCATTGACTGATGGATTTACATATTTTGTTCTCTAGGCATGACTTAGACAGGTCGGTCAGTACCCTTCTCTAGGCATGACTTAGACAGGTCGGTCAGTACCCTTCTCTAGGCATGACTTATACAGGTCGGTTAGTACCCTTCTCTGGACATGACTTGTACAGGTCGGTTAGTACCCTTCTCTAGGCATGACTTAGACAGGCCGGTTAGTAGCCCTCCAGCAGAAGTAACACCTGCGGCAGCTGATGAGAGTTCGACGCCTCTCGCGGTGTCTTCGTCTTCAATTTCTCGTATTCTAAAAGTCTTAAGTTTATTATCATTAATTACATCGAATGTTTACGAGATGACGCGTGCGAATCGAACAACTTAGACAAACAATACGAGATTAATTTCATTGAAATATCATCCATTGATACCGTTATAAATATATTACGCGTTGGGAGGAAAAATTGCGTCATGTTACGACCGGAACTGTCGATGCCCCGGAGGTGAACATCAGTTGGAATATGATCTTGGACATTTTCTCTACCGATTTGTCGTGCGCGGCTATTGTGCCTAGGGCTATGGCGCGAACTCATTAAAGTTCACTAAAATAGACGAGACGGCAGCTGATCTCACAGGACACACATTTGACAAAGTCGTTGCATGAAGATTGACCATTGTCTAAAAAATTATGTGGAAAGTTAGGTTTATAGCGATTAAAACCATTTGAGCCCATCTTGTCGCTTTACGATATGAGGGAACATTTTCTGAGTTTATTTTGGGTAAATATGCGGGGGAAAGTGTTTTATCAGGTTTGCAGCAGTTTTGAGCTATTGCACAGTTTTTGTATCCCACCTGGTTTTTTATGGCCATGTGAATCTGGAAATGCTTCACAGCGCATTTTTTGTATCACTCCTGAAAACTACCAGACCAAACCTAAGCAATCGTCAAAACA
Source organism: Tubulanus polymorphus (assembly GCF_964204645.1). Taxonomy (NCBI): domain Eukaryota; kingdom Metazoa; phylum Nemertea; class Palaeonemertea; order Tubulaniformes; family Tubulanidae; genus Tubulanus; species Tubulanus polymorphus. Next base: position 21,385,530 of record NC_134029.1, read on the forward strand.
TTTCTGATTTGCATTTTGACTTTAGATCGTGATTTGTCGGAGCAGGTCCCCGGTCGAAGGTCTGGGAAAATCGCGCGTTGGCAAACAGTAAACCGACGGTCCATGGCACAAACAAACAAACGTCCGGACGGAAAACCGCACAAAAATACGTCACCATTGACTGCAGGTCAATATGCATATAATGTCAGTGTGTTTAGAAAGTGTCAACGTTTTCGGAAAACTCTCGTTATTGTTTATCAAATTCGAAGGGAGTTGGTTTCTCAAGAGCGCTTTGGAAATTCATTCAATACGCGTATTTAAACAAGAAACTGTTGACACAGTGTCTACAAGTATATGAACATGTCCTACAATGCAGTTGTGCTTTATTTGCCTTTGCGGGTGTAGACCAGAAACCATTCGGAATTTTATTCTTAAATTCTTCAAACTTCGTGAGAGTTTATATATGTATAAATGACCTATTAAAGACAGTCATTTTAAGTTTCGTAGGACGAGTCCACGATCGGAAGTAACTCGTAATTTGAAACTGTTTGCATTTGCCTCTTTCAGATTCTATATAGGTGAAAACGAATTAGCGATAAAAATTGAAATGCAAAAGTGAATGCAATGGCGTAGGTATTGAAAGTAGGGGAAAATGAAGGAAAAGATGATATTTCCCTATGACCTGTTCAGGTTGGATCCCTGTGGAGCTTCAGCTGGGGACACTTTATTCATTGGCAAGCGCATATCAAAACCATAGCGGTTATTATGATTAATTCGACAATAGCAACTGAATTCCGCCGTTTACAATGTACGATTTCGCAACACGGCTCCAATTCCGAGTTGGCCGATGTAGACTCAATTACTTTTCGGCACAAAGGCATATTGAAAATACCCCCGACCGTTTTCAAATTATTAAACTCCGCACTGGCGAAAGTAAGAGTGACAGTCACGGTTGAATATATTCGTATAGGGTTGTTTAGTTTTCCATTCTATAGTCGTGGGAAAACATAATCTACAATATGTTGTTCGATTGTGGAACTCGGACGTCGAATAAGAAAAGAAGCCCTTCAATTCTTAATCCTTAATTCTGATGACCGTATTCAGAAAATCTAAGCGGCGAATAATAACCGTTGAATAGATGTACACTTGTTGGAAGTCGAGTAGTGTATAGAGTTGATTACTCGGGTGACTGCGTCACTGAAGACTTTTGTCTGAATTCGGGGAGGAGTGTTGTCTTACCAGTCACGAATAAAAACAATGCTAAACCAGTGTGTACGCGGCCCCCTGACGGGTAACTTCTCACCAGGCCTGCGCGGTACATTGTGAAATACGCTGTCAAGCATATTTTCTTGTTGAATAATATCGTCGAATACAGTTCTGATATATACAATATACGAGGCTCCCTGCGAGGTGTTTTTTGTGAAAGGAATGAACCAAATCCTCGCCTTTGCTTTCTATATACGCCGGAGGAGTGGATGGTTCTTTCTTCGCTGACGGGTCAATTTTCAGACGATGTTTCGCTGGTGTTTATTTTCACTGAGATGCGGTTTTTATCAACCAAACAGCCGACAATCTGCGATGCAGCAAAAAACGCGCATAAAGCAAAAACAAATCTGTTGATATTCGAGCCGTCGCAGCGTGTAGTCGCTTTGATATCTGCTTGCAGTCGAACCACGGAGTCGCGCCTTTTCCCAGCAAGCTGCCAATAGCGTGCTCCAGTCGGCTATCTTCTCATAATATATTTCGAGAAAACACGACGGTTTTGATAATGAAACAAAGCGAAAATGCCGCGAAAACACAAAGAACGGATTCGTCGAATATCAAAATATGAAGAAAGAATTTCATCTTCTGATAAGAAGATGTTATAAGAATGCCGCGTGTAAATGGCATCTCTTTTAACCAACTTAGTTTTGTTCGGGTTTTCTCTTCGTGGAATTAGCTTCTGAAGTTAAACGTAGACTGATGCATGGAAACAACATGGTTTATGGTCCAACATTTATGAATCCCACACGTTTGCCACCGTAATTATTATGACTCTACTCTACAATCAACGCCTCGGTTTATTGCTCTTAGAACGTGGAGCGTGGAATAAACCAAATGTTGTAAATGTTGTCCCTCTGTGGCAAATTGGCTTCATTTCGGACGCCCGAGTCAGCAGAAACTGGCGACTCCCGCCGTTCAATAGAAAACGGAAATCGTTAAACGAAGAAACAACTGCGGCGATCATCGAGCACAGGCATTGTTTGGACGGGTGCCCGTATGAACAAGACAGACGGCGCATTGTCGGCACCAAGCTAACCAGTAAATTCCAATTTTACAGGCGATTTCTCAAAAATTATAGCAACCGAACAGCCACGAATCATCCAAATTCCAGTCTTTCGACCCGTGCGTATCGAGAGACAAAGCCTTAGCCTTAGGCAGATTTTTAAATACCGCGAGGTCGTCTGTGCCTCGGTTTTTCTGAAAAATTATTTTTGCAACTGCGTTCTCGTTTCCATACATTGAGTCGAAACTTAGATACAAGTATACTTTCATAGAGTTTCATGAGAAGTTTGGAGCCAGCAAACCATCTCTTCCAAGTGCCAGATACGTCTCGATATCTGAAACTTGTCAAAGATGAACGGCTATCGAATGTCAATCAAACGTTCAAATTGCTGATATTCGCAGTACTTGAGTTGATAATAATGTTAGCATTGATAGACATTTTGACATTGAGAGAAGTAACCTTGTCTACCAGGTCTGGTTTATACAAACACGCTTATCGTGTAATATATCCAAACTTCTTGTTCCTCGGAACATTCAATGTAACTGTTATTGACACTTTTAGAAAACCGATTATTCGAAAAGAACTGCGTCCAACGCCGAAATATCGGGCCGCTTCTCAATAGGTTGAAATTAGAGGTGGGTTAGACGAGGACATGGTATACCTTTGTGCTGAAAAACCTGAGTTTCTGAGTTTCAGTCCATACACTTTTCCCCAGAGACGAACTACGGAGTGAGTAACGGCTTTTACGAGTTGTTTTGTTACTGCGACAGTAATAATAGTCGTCTGTCGTCAGCTACTACTGAATTCTACTCCGGTGTTTTGTCGATTGTGAATTGCCGGGCAATTTTCTCAGATCGGTATAATTAACACTATTAATACGAACGCTTCGCATCGAGCACCTGTCATCGTTCAAGCACCCTCGTCTCAATTTCCAGCCGTCATTTTCTCAAGTCAAAAGACAACGGTCTTTGATCTTGCGCTGTGTCTTGATTATGTCGCTCCTCGGCAATTTCCCAAGCATTTGTTCGTAGGAATACATCGTCACCGGGATCCACGCGAAATGACCCGAGTTGGATTGGCCTTGGATGGTTCATCGGTAATTTTGTCCATTACGTGCCAAGCGATTTTTGTTGGAGTGATGATTTAGATGTGATAAGAAACACATGGTGGGAACCCAAAGATATTACCCATAATGGATTCGTCAATGGCTAGTCAATTTTGATAGGGTCCTTTGGTATTTTTGTGGTTTTTGAATCATTTAGGACAAATTTGTGGGTCAAAACCTCCGCCATTTTATACCGAAAGTAAACAGAGAGACTGACAAATACTGAACAGATGATGGTCGTCGAGATGATGTACACAGGACGCTAAAAACAGTAGATCTTTCACGCCAGGTTCTCCTTCTTTCTTCTGCTGACTTACAGCTGTTTAAGAGCGGAATTTATATCTCAGTTTGAGTCTTGTTGAACACATGTATATCACCTGTACTACCGACAAATACTGGATGTTTAGCGCGTAAATTTCACTTATAAACATGGTGGTCTCTCATTAGATATAAAGATTGATACCGCTTCTTCAATATACCCAACATTGAAGCCAAAACTCACTTGTCGCATTGGACTACGTGAGTCGATGTGGATTTTCAGGTTGACAGACTGAGCTCCAAGAAGTCAGCATTTCCATGTCTGACCAGGACCTCAAAATGTAAATCGCTTATATCTGTCATCGGATGTAAGAGGATTCTTCATGTATCACTCTTGAGTTTGTATCGGATATTCCTCATATAGATCATCGGTACAGTAACCGTATAATCCTTCTTTAATCCTTCTTTAATCTCGGTTTACCTATAAAGCCAACTACTTCTACGCGTTTGTTTAGATTGACTAGCCTCTAAGGCTCATCCCTAATGGCTAATGGCCACTCGAGTTAAACCTATAGCTTTGGATTACTGCAACTTCTTCAAATTCAATAAAGTTTTAATGAAGATCAGATTACCAGGTCGATCTGCGCTCCGCTGCTAACTAGCCATCGCTGTCAATTAGCTTTAAGCCCAATTTTTACACAAAATCTCAATACATCCATCAGCATACGGTCAAAACTTTCGGCTACTTCGTAATAAAATGATGACGTCACATACCTCGTTGTGATACGAGAACATTGGATTTTCTGGGTCGCCTCTAAAGTATAATCTCAAGTTTCGCTTGTTTTCACGTTGTAAAATTCCAGACGTGTTATGGAAAGGCACTTGGAGATTTTCGATAAGAAAGCAATGCGTGTGTTAGATTTTACATACGCACTTTGTGAATGGACCGTGATTACTCATGGGTTTAAAACACGAGTACACAGTTTCTTTTCCCCCATTTTCTTCGAGAATAGTTCCTTACAGGAAATAAATGATCTTGCGGAATGAAATAGATCGGTTCATTTTGAATTCTAGGTTTGGACGGAGGACGAGCCGGCTCCCGGCAGCCTGTGCGCAAGCGTTTTTTTTTTTTAATTTTTAGTTGTTGTCTTTCATCAGCTGTACGCGCGTATCATGTTGTACGATCGCGTTAGTGTTTTCTGCTCGGTCGGGTATATCTAAAGGGCGGATTAATGACAACTAATTTAACGTAATCGTCTGCAAATATAGAGATTTAATCAGGATTCTGAATTCGCCTCGCAGCGTCCACAGCCGCCGCGTCGAGCGCTGAAAGATTCTCGATACTCTGAATGACTAGCTCGCATGATGTGTCCGCTTTTGACAAATTAAGGTGTTACAATAGAACTGACGTTGTTTTCATAATTAAGCGCGCTAGATTGTTCCCTCAAACACGATCTATTGTGGTCTCATTTTTACTCGGATTTCGTGACTAATAACCGGATTATGTGCGAGATTACAATCCGGTATTGTATCTAGCGGTCGTTTTTTTGTTTCGACGTTTTTGCGCGGACAACAGAGAGAGAGAGAGAGAGGTGAAGGCGATGAAACTAAATGAAAAATGCATTTCTAAAATGACGAACCGAAAACTGTCAATTAATTGACAAATCCGTCATAAACCACTGACAATGGCAGCCGATAAAATTGCTATTGTTCTTACACATTCAGCTCGCTCGTCACGAATAACTTTTAGATTGAAAAAAAAAATATACCGCATATAGCGTGCCACACCCTTCGAGTATTTAAAAAAAATACAAATTTCGGGTTATTTTTGTGTTCACGAGATGTTTATTCTATACCCCACAAAAGACGTCGATAACACAATGATGTTTACTTGACGATCAAAGAAGACGAAGTCGGATGAGCAACGTTGTAAATTCTATATTCATCTTTCAGTCTAGATACGCGCAAGGACACATACATGATTGTACGACAAGGTTGACTGCGATCAAACACGATTATCGTGTCCTACAAAAACGAAATGATCCATCTTTCGACCATCGATTAGTGTTCATTATTGGAGAAGTTAGTTTTCATTTCTATTGAAATTTCTGAATGTACATCCGACATACGATAATGAGACAATCTTTAACTTCAAAAATCCCACAAATAATCTTAAGATCTTTGTCTTTAACTTAAATCAGGACTCGAATCTATTCTGCTAAGACAATGAAGTATTCTCATCTGCGATGTGTATACAGCTGAAGAGTTTGTGAAATAGCCGGCCGGAGTCGTACGGAATCAATATTTGAGCCGATGGACGATGTTCTTACGTCAGTGCCAAGACCAGAGATTACAGGGTAGCATCGCATTTAGTTAATCCGGATTACTGAGTTTCTGAGTCACAAACACACAGACTTGTAGTAGATGGAATGACTTGAGAGGACACAACATTAAGATATAAGGACACTAAACGCTTCTAAAATCAAAGACGAAACGAAAATTCTCTGACCTAAGCTATAAGTGACTCAATGTTATATATCCTATAACTTCATTCATTTGAGTTTACCAGTTTATTACTTTGACTTTTCATACCTTAACGGTCATAGTACACGTAAATGGTCAAAGTGTTAATGAATGATTTACACGTACGCGATATTCTTGTTGAATAGATCCCGTTTTTAAGAGGATTGTTGAAAATTTATTCTAACAAGGGATTAGTTTTAGCACGTCGTCGTTTCGGTCGGAAGACTTCGCGGATTTCGAAACCGAAATGACGACAAATGGGTCGTGTGTAGATACGATTTCACGGTCAATCGACTGAACTGAATCGGTAACAGTGTTTTTCTAACGACGTGCTAAAAGCATTATTTGTGCTTTTATTACGAGATCGAGCTGAAGATTTTTATGAAAGGGACAGAGAATTCGGTGATCTTGAAAGCCTCCCATGAAGGCCACGACTTTTACATTTATATATTTACAGTATCAAAAACTTTAAAATCCTTTATAAAATTTTGATAATTACACACGTCATTCATTTGGAAGCGCGTTACTGTCACGACCTTCAGATATTTCTACCTAGTCCACAAAATAAGCCGCGTACTAAAGGTCGCCAGAGGTAAAAAGTGTTTCGTTCACTCATTGTCTGCGGGGATCCAGAGATTGAATATAGAATGTGGATTTGGTGAAAAGATTTCCCGGAGCGTAAACCAAAACAATTTCTTTTTCAAATTCCCGAACACTCTATATACAAACAAAGTTTTAGAGAACACGAATATAGATCGAATCAACGTACGTAAATCAAAACTCAAAGATAACTTGATGTTTTCGGACTCGTAACAAGATGGACCCTAGTAACGGACATGTCCAGATAATGTTTCGGAAAACATTTCTAGAAACATTTCCATCGATATCTTCAATTGCGTCTTTGATACTAACTCGAGTGACTACTATCTGGGGTTACACTTGCTAAACATTTGAAGTAGAGTATACGTCGCTTTGTCAACTATCTTGGGAAGATGTGCAAAGGGCATATCGATCACGACGATCTAAGCTCCTTAATTGAATTCGATACACAAAGACAGTCAGTTGCGAGCTATGATGTGACAATTTACCCATTGGCACGGCTAAAAGCAACGTCGAATTTTAATACGCACGACTTTGGATTTTACAGGGATTTCTGCTGCCAGGGATTTTTAATCGCCAGAAATCGCGCTAACGTATGCGCGCTCGCGGCTGGCGAAGCCGAGCATATACGAATTTCCAAAACAATGCTCCATCGCGCATTAACCCTTTTGTACCGAGGAGCGCGGGTATGAAACCTTTTAAGAAAACCTTTCGCGAGTTTATCGGGTTATGATGTCATAATCGTGGCCGATCTTTTCTCCTCGGTGTTGTCGTAAACCCGAATTGACCGCGCGCCCAGTAGGGGATCAAGTCACAACTGCGAAACAGTAAACTTGGACTTTTCACCTCCTCGTCGAAGAAATAAACATAGAAGCCTTTTCTAACTTATCTATCATACGCATTCGTGAAGATTGTTTAAAAGTTGCCTACCTTTTCTTGTTGTTCTTGCATTTGCTTTAGGTAAATACTGCGTTTTTTATCCTTGCATCGCTTGTTCTGGAACCACACTCGTATAACGCGAGGACTTAGCGACGTCATTTCCACTAATTGTTCTTTCATTAAAGCGTCAGGTCTAGGATTAGCGTTATAACAAGTTCGCAACGTATGAAGTTGTTTCTCATTAAGTACTGTTCGTACGCGAGTTGTTTTTTGTTCCTTTCTGGTCTTTTCTCGAGGCCGATCCCGTTCCCGTTCCGACATTTGTTCCGCACGACCTAATTAGGAAATAAATCATCAGTTAATCAGTTATCGATAATTCAAATTATTCATAGATACAAAAATAACGCGTGTTAAACCGCAACGAAATTGGATAAATGGATATTCAATATCCCAACTTTGGCATTCTTATTTGTCTAAATTCGTTGAAAGTTACGTTTGTCACTGCAAAAATACGGCTAATACACTACTCTGAACTATTGCGTGTTTCTGATACCGCGCGATGTTTGTAACGCACAATCAATACGTTACAACCCCAAAGCAAATGACTTTTATACCGTTTGATTTCCTCAAGACCTTTCTTTGCTTTGATTTCTCGATGTTAGATTCCGAGTCAAACGAATAAGTTACCTGTAGAAAAGTTACGTTAAAAATGCTTTTCCTTGGGCTTATGTACGATAGATATATGTATCAACATGTGACGGAACATTTTTGAATAATCTTCAAATGACTGCGTTTTTTTCTGCACGAACAACACGACCAAACGGTTAAACAGACGTTTGAAGACGAAAATATAAAAAATCAGCATACAAGAAACCGACTGCACTCGGTAAAAATATGAAAAGTGCTGTTGTGCTTGGGAGAACAGTTGGGTCCATTGTCATACGGAATAATAATTCGGCAAGGCGATTCAAAGGAGGTTTTTTTAGAAATCCGAGTTTGAATGCTCGCGATGTGGAACAGGCCATCTGGACTGAATTTAAACCGCGCCACTGAAAATAGGACACATTCTACAACGTCATATCCGCCATAAACGAAAAGCTTAGTTTCGTAATCAATAGTATAGACTTAATTTCAGCGTTTAATTGTATTTTGATCGTTAAAGCGTGTATTTTACATTTTGATTAATGCTGACAATAATAGCTGCGCGTTACTTTTGAGTGCCACGTCAGCGTAATAAGTAAATAAACAAATATATATATATACTGGAAGTTACGTGAATTCGAAGGTAAAACGATAACTATTTGTTATTTTTTGCCCGATCGATTTTACGCCGAAGTCGTCGAATCGGCACAATAGTAAGATTGACGAATTCAACTGTATTGTGTTTCTATGAAAATCGGTCGCAACCGTTTCTCAACTAAATATAGACGCGGCAAATGAATAACGGGAAATAAAGTTCGCGTGCTTCTGCTGACGGAAAAAAAATGCGGCGCATAAGCGCGTGGCTATATAAAGTTACTTTGCGCGGCTCTGAATTCGTGTAATTTTACATGCGAAACGATTAAAGTTTAGTACAAGCGGTGTCGAGTGTCGCGGCTGATTTATAGGTGACGTGTCACATTGGAAAAGTCAACGCTTCAAAAACGGACTTTTAGCCTGCGGAGTTGAGTCGTTGAGTTGAGTATAATTACGTTAATACACGTACTGAGTATAGTTGTGTCTTCGCGGTGCCCGTATATTGGCCAAATCATCGTTTTTTTGTGTTTAATTAAAAAATAGAGAAAATGAATTGATGAACTGCTGAAGGAATACACAGTGTATATTATATTGCTATTGGAATCAGGTTATGATTCGAGCTTCTTTCCAAATTCATAAGACGCACAGACTAGTACATGATTGTTGAATAATCTATAAGACCCACTTTTTATCTTGGAGCCAGAATTATCTAGTCCTAAGTCAGATGTCAAGTTCAATTGGCAATTGTGGAACTCGGTTTCAGCACGTTTTGATGATGGCTTGTACGATCGAGAGATTGACAGTTTGATGAAGAATGCCCGTCAGCTAAAGTCAACTTTTAATCGTTAAATAACAACAGGTTTTTCGTGGTTTTTTTTCATCATACATATTCTAGGGCTGCAAATAACGATTACAACACAGCCTATACTGTTTATGCCTGAAGAAATTAAACATGTGCAATTTGCGAAATCATACTCCAAAACCCTATAGTTCTGACAAACCAATGATCGGGGAATAATAAGAATATGGTCGAGAATCGAAGCTTTAGTTGAGAAAAACCCTTTTCTATACAAAGTCAGTGTAGCCTATATGCACCAGAAAACTATTCCAGGCAGGAGCCTTCCTCTGTTTGAAATGGCCGTACCACGGGTGGTACAGTAATATATATTTTGGTTTGTAGTTCATGTGTATCGGAGTTTAGAACACATTCGCGATTTTATTTGTAAATCCCGTTGGGAAATCGACTGTTATTCTATTTATATTGGTTTATAGACAATTTCTAACTATAAGCGATCAGGTTTACGCGTGCCCGAGGGAGCTAAGTATCCGATTTTATTATACATTATCGTGGGCTCGTTTTAATTCGTCTTCAACGGTTAGAAAAATGAGTATCTGCATTGAAAAAATATTTTGAAAGGGTGTATTTATCGGTTGACTCATTTCCGAAATAAGAAAAAACTTGCACTAACGTATGCGTACTGGTAAAGGGCCAGGGGAGATAATTCAAAAATGATTAAATTTTCTGAAAACTATTTGAATAAAACAAAGGAATAGTCAATTGGCTTGGATCTTGTTTCAAGTAATATTCCGATCGAGTTTCTATTGCCGTTTGGAGCTAAATACAACGTTTTAAAGTAATTTCATCGATTCGTTCTTGCGCAGTTCAATTCGGAGCGCGTAGATCCGATCGTGTTCGGGACTTTCCGCCAAACCCCGAGCAGGAAGCCCCGAGAAACGATGCATCACTTCAACAGACGGCCGACCGAGTCATCATCGCCGCATGATGATGATGATGATATGATCAATCATAAATCTAGCAATTAAACGAATCCCAGCGGAGAGACCTTCAGTGCATCGGTGGTCGAGCGGGGCTTTCGGAAATTTCATTATTCACCCGACAAACGGCTCGAATAATCTTCCATAATCTCTTGTTTACGGCGGATGGTCGGCGTGAATGTACATGAATAAGTAATTATCTTTCGTAGCGAGTTTCAATTCAATAAACGGTCAATTACTGAATATAATATCATATCACAAGAGGTTTAATAATCCCCCACAGTAGCAAGCATTTAACGATTCTGCGGGGGAAAGTTTAATATGCTGAACGTTTTGATCTGGTGACTTATCGAAAACCTGGATCGGAACTGCCGATAACCAGGGACACGAACTTGATAACCATAACCTTTCATTTTGGTGTTCCGAGACACCTTTCAGAGAATTTCATATAGCATCACAATTCTAAGGAAGACCAATGATCATTGCAGGGGCACAAAGCCATGCATAGACACGCGGGTTCATAGAAACATTTATGACATTTCAATATTAGATTTGCGGAAAAAAGGCAACCCGTGAAACGACCGTTTTTTAACAAGATTTCCGGGGAACTCAGTTTCTGGAGCTGTTGTGATGACGTCATCAGGTTTTGGTACGGACGAGTTTGCGCACCTGTCGTATATTTCGTCTGCTTGTCGCACTAAACCAACAAACTGTGTAGTGTCGTCTGCCAGAATAATCGATCAACGAACAAGAAAACTTCATCAATCGGTTTCTTTCATCTCAATATACTCGCGTACCCGTTTTCACATCATCATGAAATTATTGCATATGCAATGATATTATGATATTTAAGCTCGGAATATTTTTTGTCTTCGATCTTTTGAATTCGTGATTAGTATTCAAATCACATATATCTAGTTAAGAAATAGGGGCTAAACGATTCGATGCCTCCTTGGCGTTTGTTTTCATGGCTATGTTATGAATGTTTCGTCCTCACCACGGATGTTTAAGGTACCAGAATTTACATTTTTATGATATATCATGATCCAGGGATCTAAGTGTAAATGAAGAGATTTTACTTGAAAATGATTTTACCTGCTAATTGTAAACCCTGGCCTGCTAATTTATTTTCTCCATTATTGTTGTTGTTTACCGGGCTGCCGTTGCTGTTTTCCAGTGAGCCGGCCCTTTCGACGACCTCGTGGTCCGCTTTACAAAATAAACCGTCTTCCCGTAACGCGAACTCATCGCCCGGTATTAACTGGCGACTACAGGCCACGCAGCGGAAACAGTCAATATGAAATATTTTATTCCTGGCGCGCATCACAAAGTCGCTCTTACTAAATCCGATAAAGCATTTTGTACACTTTTGACCGAACAGCCTGAAATGAGAAAAAAACACAAGCGATCGAATAGCGTGCATGTATTTGGGCATGTATTATAGATTTTCGGTTCGAGGTGACATCACGTATGGGCGACAGAGCCGACGACAACATATTGTTGGACGCTTTGCATTCTCTTAAAATTCCGAACGTATACGATGTTCGTGGTTCATATCAAAAAATACCCAATCAATCGCTTGCCGGTTCAAACTGGTGGATGATAGTTTGGACAGGAACTGAAATTTCCAGTTACGTTCAAGATCAAACCCCCGGTTTCGTTCCCGGGAACTATGGTCGATTTGTGACACTGACAATTCAAAACAAATAAAAATTAATCAAGCAATTAGATAAATAAGAGGAGTTATTTCCAACTTCAAGATCAAAATAGTCGGCGACAAGTCAAGTCAATACATATATAGAGTAAAGAGATATCAAAATTTTGTCATTGTCTCATACTTTCGAGTGATGTTTTGTGTTCATCAACCGAACTTTTTAGATTTAAAGCTGTTCAAAATGATGGAAATTGGAAACGACCGGGCTGGTGATAACCTCTACACCGAGGGTCGCTTCGTATCAACATCGCGCGGTTTAACTGGTGCCAAAAGTCGGGTATAAACACAGTCAGTACATCTCGTCTACAGATCAGACTGTGCGCGTATTCGCTTCAGATGAATCCATACCGAGATAGATTCCATAAATGTATATTAACCAAGGCAGTCTTTCCAACCGAAAGACTATCTCGTCGATGACGGCTATAAGGATCCAGTTCCACAGTTGTGAGTTAGCGTTGAACTCAGACCTAGAATCAGTTCATTTTCAGTCATTTCGAGTCAAATCTTACTCGAACTGTGGAACTGGGTCCAGCAGACTTAATAAACTCGTCTGCAATGGCACAATATGCAAATCATTTTTTTTCTAAAATCTTATGTTTATATATGCGTTATATTGTGCAAAACAGCGAAGAAAATTTCTTCGGCAATTCTCAGAAATGACGATATGGGCAGAAAAAGGGAAATCGCGAAAACCTGCAGTAAATAATAAGGGCGACCGCAGATCTGGAGACTTTTGAAAAGATGAGGACACCTGCGCTGACAATAAGTGATGGTTTGTGCTCTTATGAGGTTTCTACTATTTGTTCAATTGTGAAAAGGAATGGATTTCATTCAGTTTGAAAAGAAATCGTGAAACACGAAAAGAATAGACTTCAGCCTCCCGTTGGGATTAGGCCACTTTCGCCTCTGAACACACGTCCCATACAACAATCGAATTCACAATCACTGTTGGAACCCACGGGATGTCTACAAAACTGAAGCCATATACAATCAAAACATTTTCAATGATCAAGTCCGCGTGTCTTTTCTTGATCGATCATTGTGGCCAAAAATCAGCATCCCCATTATGCTAAGATTTGCCTTCTTCGAGGAATATATCATGAGACAAGAGCGCATATGAAAATGTACAACCATTGCTTTTTATAAGTTATACGCAGGCAATGTAGACGATTTCTACCCTAGATTCAACTCCATAAACATCATGGAAATGTAGTGAAATGTTAAGTTTTGTCACATCGATTCGCGCGTTTACGACGATATCGATATTCCCCTTATGAGGAGCAGGCACCCAATATAGTTCATGTTTTCGAAGCTGAAACACGATGGACAAACGAACGTGAGAACGTCGGGTTATATCGACATATTGTCAAGGACCCGGGGGGGTGAACAGACCTAGCCATCTGGACTACGAAGAATGCCGGTTAGTGTTCACGGAAAACTCGAGCTAGATAGCTAGCGGCAATAACGTAGCTTGTAGCCGCCGGTTGACAGGTGACTGCATGTCGTTCCTTCGCGAGGAACAACCTAAGAACAGTACACATACGGACACGAACGGCGAGATTTTCATTTTTCAAAGCGCTACAGTTAGAAAGTGAACTTATGTATTTTTATGCTATGTGCATGACATGTGAAATCGATGGCAAATTTCTTTCATTGGGATCATCGAACGTGCCGTTTACGAAGTCAATTCATATGAATATTTAATGAGTTATTCTAATGAAAAAGTATTGTTCTGGGTTCGTTCCGCGTGAACGAATTGATTAGAACTGCAATAGTCGGAACAACAGACCGAAACAGTCAGCTATCCTCGGTGGAATTCGTACGTTGACTGCTGACATATTTCAGAAACCAGAACAAATTTCACAAAGCCGACACACCCCGCAATAGACGACTGATCAGTACAAACGGTTGTATCTAAGAAATGCAAGATCAAAAGAAATGATGAGTTTGTAGGCGTCCTTTAACGTGTTGAACACGGATACTCGCGGGCCGGCAATTTGTGAAACGCATTAGTTTTATTAAAATTGACTGACGTATAGATGATTGGCTTTATAACAAACGGAACTTCAAATGATTGAAAAGTGACTGATAACACAAGACACGGTTTTCGAAGCGACAGGCGACAGTGTAGATGATGACACCGTAGGCGACGTGTGACGTACTAATTACCCCCACAGGCGTCAATATACATCATACCATCAAACGTTTTCTTAATCGACATTGATTAATTCGAAATTACAGCTCAACAAACGTTAGAAATCCTATTTTAATCAATTCATTGTTATACGGCGGGAAAGACTATAATGCGGAGATTTTAGTCGGTCGGCTCCGTATTCGGTTAATTCTAATCATGTCACGGCGTAAAATGTATCCAATTGCACGCGTTCAATTCTTGCGAGAATTGCGGATTAAGTCCGCTAAGATTAATGATGGAAATTAAATATCGTTTATATTCTGTAGATAAGATTTCAGATATCGATAGTCAGTGCCGCTATATCGCGATTGCGCCGAGTGAATTATTACGCAATTCGTTTTAAAAACAGACGATAAAACGTTAAGACGATTAAAGTCTGTGTGTTCAGTTAATCAAACAAATAATCAACGATTATAAGAAACGAATTTGAAGTCATCGAAAACTAAACTACATTTCATTGGCATCTCGGGTGCCTATGTGGACATCCCTTGTGGATATACAGCCTTTATGGCTCTGTCCAGATTCAGCGGCTTGTTTTTTTTGAAATATTGAATTTTGATGGCGAAATAAATGATAATTATGAATGATGGTAATGAAATGCGAATAACCGCTGAAAACCGCACGAGATTTTTGAAAAACGTTCTGCGAAGTAACTCGTGGAATGCTGCGATAATGTTGTTCAAATTATGAATGAAAACGTTTTGATTTTACGTAAAGGATCGGATCGTATTCGATAGGTTACTATATGAACTGTAGAGCTGTACATGTCGCATAAGTCGTGGCTATGTGTACTGGGGGATCATTACAAATATTTAACGTATAAATATATATATACCCTGTACTTCTGGGTAAACAAAATATACCTGTACTTTGTACGTGTTGTCAATCTGAACGTTTGTGTTGTCATTTTCAAGAGGTTCCGATCAGCCATAGTCCCTGTCTTTACAAGCGCTTTGACACCCGATAATCGGCGCCAATAGAGATAAAACTTATCACAAACGGGTAAGACTGGTTTACCTCTTATTTACCGCATAGTTCCCCAATGATAACTGCTACAATCTTACAGACGTTGAAAAAATTCGGATACTTCACTTCATCTGATTCGAGTTGTTGAAGTTCTTTCAACTCCCTGAGAAAATCCCTGATTAATTTTATCAACTTTTCCGATTTCAGGACGCATTTTCACAGCCCGCCCCTTCCTTATCCTAAACACACGACTGTCAAAATTGCCAGGATCAAGATTCGCGTTGTATAGTTTATCTGAACCGTTTCATATTCCATAAGGAATTTTCCGTGGATTTTAGCGAATTCATTTTGCGCATCGGAAAATTTCTATGTGGCGTTAATTGGATTGAAAACCTGTGTTTATCAAACTTAACGGGCAAATCAAAAATGCATTATCGTTTATGGAGAAGCCATGAGTGGGAGGATGGGTTGGTTGGTTACTGGGAAATGGTGATCACCAGAGCTTCATAGAATTTCATAATTACAAATTTCTTAATATGAAGATATGAATCCCTACTCAAATTTTACCACGAGAAAGGTCTACGGTATTAGTTGAATATTCATCGAATATCGCATCTTAGACCTTGTATCTTTATTCATATTTTACCTGAGGTAATCCCGTTTGCAGTAGGTTTTTCCGTCTCTGACGAAACAGGTACAAGATTCGTCCAAGTACTGATTACAATCGGCACATTTCAAACATCTCGCGTGCCACTCCAAATCCGGGGCTACCCTCAATATATACTGATCCTGTATTTGTCCACCACAACCCACACACATTGACAACCGACGTTTCTCTGGAAATGAAACAAAATTATTAGTACCAGTATCGAAATAAATGACATCGAAAAACATGCCTCCCAAATTTCACAAGGATAAATGATATGAAGACTGAGATGACCGGTCAAATTTTGAAATATTTCCTATAGATATTAGATGTTTTAGCATTTGGAATGATAATTTAACATTATTAACGTTGATATCAATATCGAAACAGCACAGTACAAAACTACTGAACAACGGGACAACACCATTGCGCAATATTGTTTTCTGACTTTTCTATTCGGGTTTGAATTACGATAAGGTTAGTATAACCATGAACGTATAAACTAGAGTTTATAAACTCTAGTTTAAACGCCCACGGTATATGGGATATCAACATGGACATATTACATATGCGACAGAAGCGGCAATGATCAGGGCACAAAATTATATATGCTCATCATTTTGTATTCAAGACAATAATCTAACTAATCATCGGACGCTATTATATCTCTCGTGCCATCCTACGATTTTGAATCTAGTAAAAACAGATCATTTTACACCGCCACAAAGCTACAAAATTGTTAGAATAACAAGCCTTGCGCTGACATGTTGCGTGACCCGATCTACGATATTTGTATGTTTTTGAAAACGTACGAAAATATTTCTTCTATTTTGATTCTAACTGAGATCTTTCGGATAAATGAAAGTTATTTCAACTAAATCTCATGGGTCCAAAGTTTCGTTCGCATATATAGAGTTACAATATAACTTAATGTTTTCGGATTATATACTGACCGCCTACAATCATGAACTTTGACCAGTCAAATTACTAATCGTAATATCTAGTATAGAATTCCACAGAAATTGGTAAAAATGATAAATGAAAACGTGAATTTTGAGTTGAAACAATACGATATGATAAGCTTTGACCTGTCATTCAACTTCCTAGAGAAACCAACAGAAAAATACTGTGCAATGTTCAAACGAGGACAAAACTACTAATCAAATTCAGAGCACTGATACATATGAATTTAAATCTAAAGTCACCACAGGGATTTATAAATAATAACGGGAATAGATAGAAGAATGCGCGGTTGCAGTCTGGTGGAAGTTCTTAGCTCTATTTACAACACAGTTAGAATAGTGTAAAATGTGAGGTTTCGACTTACTTGTCGGGTGAGGGTCCGACGCCATGATCTCCGCTTTTGAGGGTGAAATTTTGCCGGTTAATCCTTATCCAAAATAGAAAGAAAATCCTTCACAAACTGCTGCAGTAACCTATAATACACGTTTTCCTCCAGCGACTATCAGATAATGTTTACGAGCAGTAGAACTATCAAGTTCGCCATATAAATTCCCAGTTTCGCCGAGAAATGATTCCGATTGGTAGCTCGCTAATTATCACCGTCACGTGATCACGCACAGTAGCTGTCATATCGGCCCGAACCACGCCCTAATGGTGACGTCACGCGGTTTTATGTTCTCTAATTCGCCGCGATATGTAATTATATGGTTATTCTAAGTTAAGATTGGAAGTTGTGCAGAACTACGTGCGAGAGAGACTGGTGACAATATGAAATGAACACGCGCTCCAGAATAACAGAACTTCACGCGCAAGCGATCGCGGCTGCACTTTTCAGATGCATCTTCCAGTGATGGCAGAAAATTATTATGAGGATTTTCCCTCAGAAAATTTTTTGAAAATTTCTCGCTATTTAGCACAAATATGTTAAAATAAAACAATACCAATGGTGTTATTTGTATTTGAAGTCCTGTCACAGGAAAGTCATCGTTTGAACAATGTTTTACCCAAACTAATAAAGAATATTTCATTACTGACACAAGGTCAAAGGAGACTAGCAACATGTCCATATTTTTCTGGAAAAAGATTGTTGGCGATGATTATCCCACTACGACGTGACACCGTGTTATCGGGAGTTCCAAGAAGTTCTTGCATCGCCGCAAACATGGTTCCGTTTCTTAATCCGCATCCAAAGAGAATCTTCGATTCGGGTTGGGTCTATTCATATCGGCGTGGACGTATTGACAAGAGCTCTTCTAGTTCAGGAAAAGCCGATATATCACATCGGAGGTCGAATATTTTTACGGCTTCGGTCCAAATGGGAGAGGTGTTACGAAGGTGGGCCAATTCAGTCTATTAAAACCAGACCTTGTGTGAGGGAAGAATAAAGAGTCTTTATATCATGAATAGAACACCCAGGTAAAGAGTAAACTTGGCCCCGGTATTCACGGCTTCGTTTCTCTTTTCGTGATAGTTTGTTCCGTTGGCCTTTTATGTAGCTCTCTTGTGTTGCAGACGAGAACAAGATACCGGCTTTGAAATGGACAGAAAGGAGCGCGACAATTTACTTCACTCCGAGTTCACATTGTTTGGCGACATTTTTCTTGCTTGTTGTTATAGTTGTGGGGTGACAAGGTTCGCTAAACACCAGATTGACAGTCTCGTGTCAAATTATGGTCTATCTGTGTGTACATATTCAACCGTCACGTAAAAAAACTCTTTCAATCCGCGCATTGTATGAAAACTATGACACAAATACTTGGGTTTTTTTTAAATAGCGACACTAAAACGAAGAACATTTTTCGAAGCTTTTTTAAAAAAAACAGAAATTGAAACCAAGCCTTCGTCCTGAGATTTTCACAACGAAATCAGCATCTACGCTGAAAAATATCTTAACAACCAATTTTCGGTTTTAGGAAATTACCTCAAATCAATTTTTGTTATATATTTTTCAATGCATCTTATATATACAGAATACAAAAAAAAATATCTTCATAGTTTGAATATTTCTAGTCAAGATTTCGTGAAAAACTGCGATGGTTGTGGTTTATGAAATGATATACTTGTTATTTTTTCTGTATCTGAGCTGATAATGTATCGAGGCAAAAAACTGAACTATAGATTGTCGTGATTAATCTGCAATCTTCGTCGAAAGGTTTTTGCGAAGCACTTGAATTTTCTCCAACACGAGTTCATGCGTATGTGTTTAAGGAGCTATTTAACGGTAGAACAAGCCCATAGTCGTCGTTTATTGTGTCGAACGAGTTTTATTTGTGCGAAAAATGAAAAGTGTCGTTAAAATAAATATCGCGATCTGCTGCAGGATGTTGATCTAACCTATAATTTCAGTTCTTCGCCTGATCTCGCGTTCAATGCACCGTGAAATGTGCAGTTTTTAGACAGGTAAAATTCCGAATTTTCATTGTTTCTTTGTAGCAATGGAACAATATAAAATAATGGTATATTGTAATGTGTATAAGTATCTATTTGCTGTAGTGAAAAGCTTCTATCCAGGCGTCCGTAAGCCTTGTATTTATATTAGCCTTATTTATGTATGTATGCTATACATTTCTACTGGGTATATTTTTTACGACCATGGAGCTACGGCGGGATGAAAATCAGCCAACGCCATCTGGTGATAAATTGTAGTAGTAAGTAAACGTAATTTTCCCGCCGTTTTCTTGCGCTGAAGATCAGCACGCTTTCAATTCACTTTTAACAAAATCATTCTTAAGTTGGAACCTTTTAGACAAAAAAAAAGAAAATCTTGAACAAATATTACCGGCCCCATTCTTATGTATAAACTTTTTAGAATTACGCATGTATTGGCAATCTTGAAATGCAATCTTACAATCTAAATAAAGAATATGAATCGAAGAGCATTTTAGATCTCGAACTAAAAATGCTTTCAATTGATTTAATCGTTCACAAAAGAAAAAAAAGTAATTCGTTGATAAAAAAGAATATAAACTGTCGAAACTGAAGATCTTGTTTCCGATAAAAATACAACGTGACAAAGACCGCGATTGTGAATGTAATGTGTAATTTTAAAACGTTTTAGACATAAAAATGAGGCCAGTAATATATAAAGTCATTCGAAACATCCGTCAAAATCTCATGAACGAAGCATTTGTCAGAGTCACAGCACGAATTTTATTGCCCTCTATAGAATGATTTCAAGTGGCTATCGGGACTTTAGGTCTACCTCAACCGCCAACCTTGAATCAGCCACAACCACATGTCCATTAGATACGAGTACATAGTTATCTATGATATTTCTTTATTTTATGCAAGTTTTATGACGTTTTACATATGTTCGGTTTCCGAGGACGTGTTTACCTCATCCTCGATTGCCACAGTCAACTCGCGGTAGCCTAGCTGTTGACGGTGAAGTGCACCGTGTTTCAAGTTGCTGAAAGGTTTCGTTTTTCATCTGACACAAAAAGGAATATACGTTTATCGATAATAAAGATCAGCAGTAATAAGACGTTATATCCCAAATTGAAAATTGACTAATATGTTAATTTAAAGATTATTAGAACGACCCTTCTTCGGTCTAAAATGACAGAAATCACATTTTCAACTAAGGATGGTACTAAACCACCCAAAATATTTCTAGTAATTCACTGATAGATTGATATCAATCTCAATCTCAATATTCAATATCAATCTCAATATTCTCGTTATTTTTGTTTCTCTGATGAAGTTTAGTCAAAACTTCAAAACTGTGAGAATATATTTCTTAAATCATCAACTGTGGATTTTGCTCGTTATTTCTGGTGATTTTTAATTAACTTTTTAGCCCATTTGAAATTTTGAGATTTAACGTCTTCTGCGTCAGAGATTTTGTGTTTTTAAGCGATTCATCAGCGGATCAAGTACGTATCTTTCAAATGGACTAACAGTTAGATTTGATGATGTAGCCCAAAGAGGCTGTTTTCGATTGGCCGTATGAATTTATATCGTCCAAAAATCAAGTGAAAAAAACACGTTCAAACCCTGTTTGGAAATTGAACTCAATTAAACATACTCGCGCACGTGTAAATACTAGAAATACGGTTTATTAAACGATTAACTGCGGGCAATTTTTAACAAAAGCTTTTGTTTGATCAAAACTTAACCTAGGTGCAATTTTAGTATCGGCGGCAGGCGGAGACTCGCTATCAGAGCGTCAGATTCACGCGCGCTCACGACGCGAAACCACTTTATTAAACGGCCCGGTAAGTGGTGCCTTATCTAAAACATGATAAATCCCGATAAATGACGATAAAATAAGCGTTAATACGATTTGTGAACCTGGGGCGGCACCGTTTAATAGCCTGTTAACATCGCTGTATCGTTTGACCACGATAATTGTTGTGCGTGTATATTTACAAGTATAATATAGTCCAGTCTGATACAGGGTATCGATATTGACGCTTAATGGAACACCTGTCCAGCTAGCAAAAATTCCCCTATTTGTAGTTGACGCCAGGGCTCTCCTTGGCAATAGTTTTCAAATACATATACCTCTCGGATTTCGTAATATCGCAGATTATTATTAGTAAACTGCATTGGTAAAATTTTCATTCATGAACGAGACAGATCGACATCACATAGCAAATCTGTGAGCAGACGGCACCCACTACATACACAATATTTATCATCAGCCATAAATGAAAATCGGTGATTCTTCAATACTTCGCGAGATGAATACAGTAACCGATTGTTCGGGAGATATGTTCGCCGGTCGCCCGCCCGTCGCTTCCTCATTCGCGTACCAGTCACCAGAACAAACAGCGCGCGCGCACGGGCCAGCATGTTTTATTGTTCGACGCGAAACTCAATCTACCATCAGCGCGGTGAAGAGAGCATTGAGTTTGACCCCATATCGTTCATACCATATGGCCCCTGCAAATGGACGTTCATACCATCTGTCCCTAGTGGAAGTGGTACGGATCCGAACCGTTAGCACGCGATCGACGAACGCGCGCGCATACACGCAAAATATCTCGTCTGAAAGAAAATTACTCTCCAACTGTCATCTAACGTTATCTAGTATAAACGATTTACTTCAAATATGAGTAAGAAATATACTTACATGATGTACGCGCTGCCTCAGCTTTTTGATATGGTGCGAGAAAACGAAAATGGGCGTAAAAAGTTTTATCGTGTCTCTATCCGTACAGAAACATTTGTTGGTATATTGGCCCTGTGGCCCGAAACAGCCTGCCATTTCTATAGCCTGGAATAGAAATTAAAAAGGTGATCTGCGACAAAGTTATTCTCCATCAGAACATCGTTTCTCGTCTTCGCATTTTATATTCGATCCAGTTTTCGATTGTTTTGTTTTTACTATTGTCTAAAACCATTCCGTAGCGAAACTTTTTCTCTATAGTAACTCGCTCTAAGTCGTGGCCGTGTAAAAAAAGTAGTGATGTCATCACTGCACAGTATACCTCGGGTTGCAGGCGATTATTATTCATGCTCTGGTCGTTGTCTGATTAACACAGTTAATATTTACCAATAACCCGGTCCTGTGTTATGTGATTTTGATTCGGAAACGAGCAAATATCGGAGCAGTCAGTACTTTCCGTCGGGCGATGATTGCAACTCACACTTTCACAAAGGAATAAATCAGATGCTATTTGCCGTCGGTAAATTCATTCCGACCCTGGCTGTTTGCTTCGTAGGAATTAATTTGTCAAAATATAACAAGATCAGCAAACCACGATTGAAGTTCGTGTCGTCCTGGCGTTTCTCCGTTGAAAGATGAGCATCTTTTTAAAACACGGCAGATGACAGTGACAAAATGTTTCCTGTCACTATTTACCGGGCGGTTATCAAGATCTTTGATTAGTGACTTGGGGGAAAATGTTCGCGAGCGATCTATGAATTTTCGTATTTCATTCCATGACTTTTACCCCGGAGTTACCGATTTAAATTTGAATTTAATTTTCAACGACGGGCGCGCTCCTACGGATCATCTCCCGCCGTGTCTTAGTTCTGTCGAGGAAGCTAGATGGCAGCACGTTCTGGAGCCGGGAACCTCCAAGCCTTGGGTTCGAATCCTGAATATAATATCATGCTTAATTCCTTGAAACTTCACGAGAACAAGATCAGTTGTTGGATAAACTGTTAAAACATTTTATTTATTGCTCAAATATTAGCTGTTTGCATTGGCACATGCCTCAAAATATCATCTAAACCCAATTTGGTTAAGCGAAGGTTTTTACATCAAGTCTTGGCCAAAAACCAATAGCGCAAGACATTTCACACAATAACGTCACAATTTCAGCAGCATAATTAGGTAATTAATGCATATCAACGATCACTCGTTAATTTAGACAAGATTCAGAAACATATATAGTAAACATACACAATAACAAGGTCTTAACATTTCATATATAATATAAGCCAGCAACCCCATTCCTAAAACGTGTATACAAGTGTCAATATAATGCATAAATCACTGCGTTAGTAAAGGCCTTTTTTTCAACTATAAATACCCCGGTATAATAATGATTTATGAAGTTAAACAATTACCGTTTATACCACCGTGATAAGATATTGATTCTACTACAGGAAACATTATTTAACTCTAACCCACAACAAAACATACATTTGTTTCATCACATAATATATACTACCTACAAATATAACTCAGAATATGGACAAAATATGTTTTTTCCTTAAATTGAGATGCATGATTTAAGTAAAATACAGCCAGCCCCAAAACATTTGACTCACCAATGAGGTATTGTACCGTAAGTGAAAAGAAGCGTATAATGACTCCAGTTTTACGGGAACTCAGATTTGTGGACCCGAGCAGCACTACTGATGCTGTTGCTGTAAATGATGCGAAGAATGATGCTGTTGCTGCAAATGATGATGATGAGTAAGATGATGAGGGTGATGTTGTAAATATCGAGATTGTTCCACTAACAGTTGCTCAGGTGTTTGCTGCTGCTGCTGCTGCTGCTGCTGCTGTTGCTGTTGATGATGCTGTGAAGCGTTCAGAGTTGATGCGTATGAAGTAATCGGAGATGTTAACGTGCCCGTATTAGACTGCTGAGTCGTACCCGACTGATGGGGCTGCTGTAACATCCTCTGCTGCTGCTGCTGCTGCTGCTGCGGATGAGAGCCAATGAGATGCTGCTGCTGCTGCTGCTGCTGCTGCACGATATTCGTGTTCTGGCGAGCCGGAGCGCTGTATAACGAGGAATTGTGTCCATACATAGACGTAGTGAGCGCTAGCATTTCTGTGAGCATCGGTTGCGGAATGTATTTCTGCTGCTGCTGCTGCTGTGTGTCGGATTGCGGAGTCGATTGCGCTCCGGTGGTTGTCGTGAATTGCGGATGAGTCATACACTGAATCGTTCGTTCGTAATTCGACTGCGGTAGTGGGGTACGCTGGTACACGATATCCGATATGACCTGCTCCATACCGACGGCCGCCAGATTCGTCAAATGCGACAAATCCGCCTGGTTACCGACGGCGATCTGCGGCGTCGATTCGCGATGCAACGGCGTCTGCGACGAAGCGCGCTCCGATTCCGCCGCCGATTCGAGTTGATCCGTGAATCCGCCGCTGAGAGCGATGCTACGCGCGACGATATCCATACACGGCGCCTGCGGCAGCAATAACTGATTGCTGACCTTCGCGATCTCGCGCGAAATCGCGTCGCTAACGTCGCGTTCCGTTTCCTCCTCCGTTCGCTCGTTCCGCTCCTCATCGATGACCTTGACCTTACGCGCGGGCGGCATGTTCTGATCGGTGCCGTGAACGGACTTCATGTGGCGGCGTAGATTGTACTGACGATTGAAGCTGCTGCCGCACCAGCACAGGTGCGGTTTCAGCTGGCTGTGACATGTTTGATGGCGGCTGAGCGCGTTGGGTGTTTTGAACGCTTGCGGACATTTCGGACACTGGAAATTTCTCGTGTTCGTATGACGGTACAGAATGTGAGTCTCGAGCGTTTTCTTCGTGTGGAACGCCGAGCCGCACAACTCGCAGATGAAATTGCGTTCGGAGAAATGTCGCAGGATGTGACGTTTCAGATTGGTGTTTTCGCGACATTTATAATCGCAATGTGGACATTGATGAGGTCGCTCGTCCGTATGAGTCTTCATGTGTCTTTGCAGAGCATATTTTCTATAAAGGAATAAACAAAACGATATAAATCTTAAGTGGTTTACCCTTACATACTCATCTCCCAGATTTGGCCAAACCCTACCTGATTAGCCCGATGTACATGGGGCAGATTAGATGTGGCACATTTTTAGCTATTTTAATCAGAAACCACAATTTATCATAGCCAAAGTTATTCCTTTTATAGCCATCCGAGAAATATTTCTCAGCAAAATATTTCTCTGCAATTTCTCAGGCAACCTGATTGGCACTGCACCTAACCTGCACCAATCGATTTGAATCCTTGATGAGGAAGAAGGATGATTGATGCATATTTTCTGTACATTGCACTTCTATCAAGGCAAGGGCCTTTACATTTTTTAACTTTCATTGGTCAGAGTCCAGGTCCAATAAGTTTTACTGTAGCAGTTATTGAATACGAATTACCTGAAATAAGCTTGTCCACACAGAGCACACAAGTGCGTCCGTTCTTTGCCTCGCTGTCCGGTTTTGACGAGATGTGAATTTGTCATTTCGTGTTTCTTGTACGCTTTTATTGTCCGGAAAAACATATCACATATTTCGCATTTTACCGGTCGTTCACCTGAAAATAAAAGACATGAGTACCACTAAAATATGTGTCATTCATTGGATCAATAAGTACATAGGGTTCTTACAGCTCAGGGAATCAAAACTTGACTGATATTAATTTCAGTATTTCAGAGTTAATGAGCAAAAGCCACAGAAACGTTTCTCTGATGAAGTTTAGTCAACGCTTCCAACACTGTCAGAATTCTTACTTACTGTCAGAATTGACTGTAATACCACCAACTGTGAGTTTTGCTCATTAACAATGAATCCAAAATTCTATATATATTTCTCTGGCCCTTGTGACCATAAATTCCCTGATTAAACTATAGATATCCTCTGTATCGGCTGTTTTTTCTCAAAGGATTCCTTACGTGCAACTTACTCATCACCAACAAGAACGACAAGACACCAAAAATTGAAATCCCAGACTTATCAAAAAGGTTTTTGAACTCCCTGACTTCCCTGATCTGTAACAGAAACCTGGACCCAGTTGCTGCGAAGTTGGTAAAAGATAACCAGTGGATAAATACTATAGAAACAATGAACTATTAATTGTCACTTCGTCAACTATCCACTGGTTTAACCAACTTTTGAGTTAACTAGTCCCAGATGATAGAGGTAAGTGTTCAATATGTACCTGAGTGAATTTTCAAGTGTTTTTCCAGCAGTTTAGGACGGAAGAATTTCTGATCGCATTCCGTGCATCCATATTTCAGCTCGTCGGGGTGCGCGTCGTGTACGTGATCACGTAACGCCGATTTACTCGCGAACGCCTCGCCGCAGAACGCGCACAAAGGATCGTGCACGCGTTTATGCTGCACGTACAGCGCTCGCGTGTCGAACGTTTTGTCGCATTGTTTACACGTGTTTCGCGACGAGCCGCGTTTATGCGACGTCACGTGAGCGTAATACTCCTCTTTATCGGCGATGAACTCGCCGCAGTGTAGACAAACGAACCGACCCTCGGCGTGTATCTTATAATGCTTGTAAAGCGTCAATTTGCGACTGAAGAATTTCGGCTGCGAGCAATAAACGCAGAAATACTTCGTCGACTGGACCTGATGTTTTAGACGCACGTGGCGACGTAGTTGACTCGTCATCAAGAATTTCGCCGGGCACTCGTCGCACGCATGGTTTTTCGAGTTCGTTTTTTTGCATAGTTCCAGGTGAAATTCGTAGAGCGCCGCGTTCGCGAATTCCGACCGACACAATCGACAACAGACGCCGTCTGCGCCGTGCGACGATAGGTGGCGCTTGAACGTGCGCGCGTGATGGAAGACCTCGTCGCACGCTCGACAACGGTGTTCGACGTATTTACGTTTCGTCGTTATCGCGGCGACGCGAACTTTTTTCGCGGAAGCGCTTTTCGAATACGAAGCGATATTTTCGTCGGTTTCGGAAACGATTTGAATTCTTCGCGATTTTCTCTTCAGTTTCAATTTTATCGGTTGAACGATATCCGGCGGTTCGGAATTTTTGACGTCGCAATTTTCGGATCGAGCATCCGTTCCATTACCGTGTTCAACCTTATCGGAAGGCGCCGAATTTCCGCCGATATATTTTCTATGTATATTTTTATTAGCACCTTTAAGACTTTTTCTCGTTTTCGGCGGTTCAGCATCGGAACTCGCCTCATCAGGTGAATCGACGTAATTAATGGCTTTTTTCGACCGCGTAGATCGCGTATTCATCGATTCGGGCGACTTTCGCGATTTTCGTTTATTTCTTTTAGGTTGATTTTTCACATTTTCTGTATCAGCAGTAGAATTAGTATCATCGATATACAACGGACCCAGCAATAACTCATCAGTGGCAGGTACAGCGGTTGCCCGTGTTGCAGGTACAGCGGTTGCCTCTGTAGCAGGCACAGCAGACGCCTCTATAATGAATGAATCGGTATCACCCTCAGCATCCTCCAGCTGTTGTTCATACGTTTCCGAACTCATAAAATCTATGAGGTTCTCGATCAAACTTTTCAAAGCTTCAATCGAATGCCTGCGTTCGTCATCATCCATTTCCTTGAACATAATTTGCAACTCATCAATCTGAAAAAATAAATGAATCGTGATTACTAATTAGATAATAATTCAATATCTAATAATATTCTATCATTTAATTAATTCTTTTTAGAGGGTTAAGGGGTTGTTTTAAAGCTAGGGTTAGTGCTATATGAAGTAGGCCTACATTCAGTAAAATTCAACGAGCCTCGGTGGTCTAGTGGAATGACGCTACACTAGCAATATACTGGTCCGGGTTCATTATTGCTCTATTTGTTCTATTTTCTTTATCGCTGTTTTCAACTATTTTCTTGAATTTTCTAATAAGTTGCACACCTCAGTGCGCATGAGCAGTGTAAATTGGCCAATCAGAATGAGTTATCAGCAAAAAAGTGTTAACAGAAATAATGCCGCTTCAGCGAAATATCATCTGCCTTTTATTTCATCAATAATTTATCAATAAATTTTTCGGAATATTTACACTTGAGCCCAGTACCAAATTCCATTTTTCTAAAAAAAATATAGGCCCTACAATATGTTTTTTATATAACTAAAGGTCTAAACCATGCTAGCCCTATCTATTTATCACTGACAAATTGGCTCATATTCTTTAATGCAAATAATTTGATTTCCTGGAATTTTTCATGCATGGATGAATAAATGAAGTTTCAAAGTTAAGCGGGGTAGGAACGCTGCTGGCGAGAAGAGGATATCGCTGGGATTGATAACCAGGATGAACGACGAACCTTCTGGAAAAAAGACTTCAATTTCGGCTTGAATTTTGTGCCCCAAAATTCAGCCATCGTGGTCAAAACAGGTGTTAAACTGTAGGGAACTTATTGAAGTGTATTCGTAACATATTTCGTACGCATATCACCGGCCGCTTTTACAATTTTTGGACGTAAATTGACACGACTTCATCGTGGATTTTTGCACATCGGGAACCGCTAAACGTATGCAACAACCTTGACTTTTTATGAGCATTCCCTAATTCGCGGACACAGCTTTGGACTCGGATTCGACCCTTACGGAACTAAACCGGGGTGCCTCCGGTGATCACTGCATCGTAGACATAAATCGTTGGTGGTTTAAGATTTTACAATCGGATTGGCTCATACCAACGTGGTTTGTGAAACTAAACCAGGCGGGGCAGTTTACAGACCAAGTAAACCTAAAATCCTGTTACAGATGTTCTCACACAAAAAAATCTTGACCAGCATCGTTAGACGATAACTTATAGGCATTGATTAGCTCCTAACTGAAAATACGATCCATTCTCCATAGTCAGTAACCTGTCTGTGGTTTAGTTTCACGATCGGATATTTTCACAAATCACATATACCGTTGGTGGGTATAAGCCCATCCGATTATAAAAAGCTTACCAGCAACAATTAGGTAACTAACTACATTCTCCATTGATGTTGCTCACTGTAGACCATTTGCTTCGAAAGCTACTTTGCTCCCAAAATTAACAAGCAAATCAACTCCAAATTGCAAATAAATAAGTGAATTTTTATTTCGCAATCTCAAAAAAGATGTACAAAAATATTTACATATAACACAATCTAACTGGGGTAATTATCAATTAATAATAAACAATGACATGCTTCTGATTAATATAAGTTAAAGCAGTTAAAATTATTCTTGCAGTGTTGGGATGACATGTTTCTTAAATCTAAGTGAGTGAGAAATTAAGATTAACATAATAGAAAGCAAATGCAGTCGTAGTTGTGAAAAGAGGAAAAAGAAAAAAAAGAGCCTGAAAAAACTGGAAAAAAGAAAAACACAGAAAAAAAAGTCTTCGATTAACCATTCTTTACACTCAGAATAAGTACTTGTAAGTTCTCGACAGAAGTTTGTTCAATTTCTTTATAACATCGATATTGGATTTACGTCTCGGGTATACCAGCTACATACCCACACAATGGAAGCTAAATTCATATTTCTAAGAACCAAAATACGGCGTCATATTTCTAGGGGGGGCTCCTGAATTTTCGGGAAAACTAATTGTGGCACAAACATACAGTTCATAACGACTAACATATAAAATACATTTCTAACCCTAGAAAGAGGACATTTACGTTGATAAATTTTGTAGAGCGTGTAGCCTTTCGGCCAACCCCGGGAAAACTGGTAAATTCAAAACATAAATATCATAACCCGAATACCAAGTACCAAATTACATCCGATACCACTTGAATATATTACACATATCTTTGTTCTGTTGAAATATAATTGAACTACTTGAATACAATATTAGACTGAAACGGATGAAATTTAAGCCACGTTCATTTGGCAGAGGAGTCGATTCAAGTCAGCTTGGTCTGTCATTTGGCAGAGAACAAGTCGACTTGGTCAACTTTGTCTGTCATTTATATGGCAGAGAACAAGTCGACTTTGTCAACTTGGTCTGTCGTTCATTTGGCAGAATGAGCAGACTTGGTCAACTTGGTCTGTCGTTCATTTGGCAGAATGAGGGGACTTGAGTTAACTTGGAGTGTCGTTCATTTGGTAAAGAACAAGTCGACTTGGTCAACTTGGTCTCTCACTCATTTGGCAGATGAAGTTGACTGACTCAAATGGCTCTAACGGGAGCAGCAGTTGACTCGGTCAGCCAAACGAACGTGGCTATCGCAATAATAATCGCCAGTATGATACGACACAATCTGATAACACCATTCAACAAACCCTGCTTCCTTTTCTCACAACACAACACAAACTTTTCAGGAGAGAATTCACGTCAGTCTATTTCACCAGTACTATAAAAGCTGGACAGCAGCGTATCACAAATGATCATCTTGCGTATTTGCACCTTCGTTCGCAAATGATAACTTGGCAGGAGCTGAAATGAAAAATAACGGTTGTGAATCGATGAAGAACGAGCGCGAGAAACATTCGTTGGTGGAACCTCATTATAGAAGAGACCTGATGATAATTCATCAATTATTGCAAACCTAGATTTTCATCCGAAATTTAGATAATTTCTTACAGGGTATAACGAACATATTTTCTGGTGTCCTGGTTCGTCGTTATGAGGTCCCACTATACTGACTAGTCTGCATGGCCAATTCAATGAATATGATTACATACACCAATTATTACTTGGTATTTGGGAATGGTTACTAACTAATTCCGCCAAATTTCATTTGGTTGAATTACCAACTTGATTGATCGCAAATAGAGATGGGTCTACTCTATTCATAAACCGTAGCTCAGGAATTGTTAAACAATGACTGTGAAGCATAAACATCTTTGAAACAGCCACCATAGATTTCCAGCTTGAGCTTAAGACCAGGCAGTTAAACCCTTACCTGCATCATCATCAGCCTCCTCAGCCCAACGCTGTCGTTGAGCCAGGAGGTTATCGGTGTCTATATCTTCATTTCTAGTCGGGTACGTGACGCCATCACCGAGACTAAAACATAGAATACGAAGACAAAATAGTTTAAAGACAGAGTAAGACACCGGCTCAATTTGTTCCCAGCTTTTTAGCGACATGTAGAATTGACATACATATCTGAAACGAGCCGCATACTAAGATATACATAAAACTAAGCAGCTACATTAGACTATACAATCATTGTTACTTCCATTGAAAATACATGTATTTTTGTTGCTATATGCAAGTGGTGGTTCCCCAGTCAACCCCGCAATAATGTTGTATCCCTCAACTCAGCTATCAACCTACGGGCTATAAATAAATACCAAAGCATGGGATTTCTGCAAAGCACGATATGAATCCCATCATTACTTATTGTTTTTATAGACTAAATTACAAATTTCTCGACAGAAAATGGAAGTAACAATAAGTCTTCTTCAAGCTATATGACACATGATAATAACTCTATTTCAGCAACTCATAATGCGACAAGAAAATCGATTACTGAAGCTGAAAAACACACGGACAAAAAGCCAACTACAATCAAAACATAGTACATGATGACTAACTTTAATTTTGACATTTATAATAGTAGATGCTGATCAACGCATGCAGCTCGACCTGTTATCAACTAAATACTTATCGCTTTCAATTTATCGAAAAATGTTTCTCGTAGTATGTAAACACGGGTGATTCGAATCAAATCATACGAAACGCAGAAACCAACACCATTTAATAACGCAAAGTGAAAGGCGGTGCTGGGAGGGATAATACACAAATCAATAGTCTTATTTACCTCTACACCAAAGATGTGAAAGAACTTATTACCAGAAAAGATCAGAGACAAAATATGCAAGACACACGTTAAATATGCTTTCATAATTCTAACATAAATGTTTAGTTTTAGTAACGTTTCTTATCATTTGTTAGTTTGTGCTTAACAGCTAGTTCTTCCTGCCGGATGTCTTATGAGTTACTGGTTATTGCACTTAAAAACCGTCGCAAATATTCCTACAATTTTTTTGTTTACCGATGACAAACTTAAAGTTAGATCACATGTACCTGTTTTGAGTCGGTAAAGTCGATTCCATAGAATTGTAGTTACTGTGCACACCGCGAGTGGAGTACGAGACCCCATCACCAACACTGTAACCGAAACAAAACATAAAAGCACCGTTCAAAATATAACCGATAATTCGCAATCCACGTGCTTTCCTAGGTGCCTCTTGAATGTATAAGGAAGGTTCGAGTAGAATAATTTTTGAGGGGATAAAATGTTTTCGTATCTCAATACAAACCTGCTTGATATAAGTCGATTTTATCGATATATGTAACATCAAAAATCCAAAACCTATCCTCATTATGTATTTTTGGTTGTCTAAATAAGTAAACCTGTGCACGGGGTAAGATGGGGTCCAAATATCCGGGGTAAGTGGTGCGCAAATATCAAACACAAATGATACAGTAAACCTCACCTTACTCAGGCAAGGCTTAGTCGGACTTTTGACAAACTCGGACAAAAGCGGAATCGTATTTGTGCGAGTTAGACGAGGTTTACTGTACGATCCTAATCCACTTTTCATGTTGTCTAATAAATAAGTTGTAACAGATATTCTGAGTTGCAAAACTTCCAAACATGCTTTTTAGGTGCTACCATAAATTAAACAAACTGTATTTTAAGTAGTATGCGCTTTGCTTGTTTATGAAGTCTGCAGGAATAATCTTAAAAATATTTACGATGATGATGATGATGATGATGACGATGATAATAGTGATAATGATGATAAATCACAGACAACAATGCCGCAATACTAACAAGGTCTATATGAGAATGACCCTTTAAAAGTGAAGGATGAGACTACACCATAAAACCTGCGACAGATTAACATTGAAATGGAGTCCTTGAATGATTGTGAAATTATATGGATTTACGTCAGAAAACATGGGAGTCTGTTTATCAATGAATACACCATATCTTTCATCAATTAGAGATCTCAGGTTTTATTTAAAGTAAGCAGTCATCATCCTCAGCAGGGCTTCTTAATCGTCTAAACATTCTAATCGAAACGTGACGAAAACAAAGTGAGATTTCCATTACAGACATATTACACTTACGATGTGGCGATTGGCAGAAACCAAATTTTCTTGTTGTCTCCGAATATTTCTTGGAAATTGGCCCCTTTCCCTAAGTTGAAACCATTCTTATCGGGTCCCGTGCGGAACATAGGAGCCCTAAATGATTCTGCAATAAACAACAGCAGGAATGTTATACAATGGCAGCCAATTTTCATACCATTCTTAGAAATGTTCTGAAAGAATAAACTTTATATAAAGCCCAACGAAAACAATACATGGAAGAAACAAACAATGCAGGGAAACAAGAGAGTAGCCAGAAACATGTTTCAAAACATTTCCTCTCAGTGTCATATGTGCATTTACGAGAAACATAGTTTTGGGTAAGAAAATTTGCGAGGTCAAATTTTTTTCATTCAGTATTTTTCTGAGTTTCCCTGTGTCAAGCTTGCGTTAAGCTTAAAGTGCAAGTAAATGAAAATCATGACAAAACTGATTCCCATCCAGTCCGCACTTCTTATAGATTATAGACATTACCTAATGTTGATCGATTGAGTGTAGTGAGATAACAGTGGTATCCGAACAATGATATCAAACTAATGGAAAACATCACAGCAGCGAAAAATAAAAACAAAATGTGGAACTTTTCCAGATGATCCTTCAAACCAAACTGCAATGACAAAGGACCGATAATCTTTATTGGATGACCAGTTCCTATATACCGATATATTTATCAGAATGAATGGGTAAACTCACCTGCCAGAATTCTATGAAGTATTTTAGTGATGTACAGCTGACAAATAAACAGTAAATGAACGAATAGCCCAAAAACAGCACGAAAAACTTGTAGTTGGTAAAACATACGCAGTTATTCACCCTGAAATGATAAGTATGTCAAGTGATTTTTAAAGTTTGATTTCAGAATTTCATCATGGCTTGGCACTAGATTTCACATTTCTGAAACTAATACAAATGAAATCTTACCATGGACAGTGGTGATCCATTTTCAACACACATCTTGAGAAATAGACAAGAAAAACACTCAAAATCAAGCAGAAATTGATGGAAATACAGCATTTGGTCTGTTATAATGCCACTGTTGGGACCAATGAAAAACACGGCGTTAAAACCAATAAAAAATACATGGTATTTTCATTGAATTTGAGTTAGATGGAGCAAAGTTGTTTTCCATTAAATGCTGGCATCAAGCGAGTAATTGAAAAGGATGGTATTATAACGGACTTTGACTGTAATTGGAATAAATTCTGTTTGTAATAAATCTCAGGTTTGGTTGTCGGACTAGTACTTACACTCCACATACAGAGCAATGATGCGCACGATCTGGTTTCAAACATTTACACTTCTCACAATATCTATAAGCTGAAAAATGCAAAATCATCATACTAAAAGCAGCTTTCATTTTCCCTGTGAAATGTCAGAAACAAGATCTAAGTATCGAATATAATCAAGTTACATAAATTGTCATATTATCTGAAGACAATAGATAAGAAGCCTGGGTCCAGTTTCATGAAAAAGTTTAAGTTTGAAATGTTGCAATTTAAGTTAACTTTTTCATGAAACTGGGCATTGGTCGGATATCAAAAGCCGATTATCGTTTATCAAAAATATGACTATAAGTTCCATTTGGCTAGACTGAGATTGTCAATGATTTACCTCCTGTTATAGTCCGACACTGAATTGGTAAATTTCGACCGTATTTTGCTAGTATACTACGTTGGTTGTCATCGCTTTCCTCATTGTCAAATTTCTCGGCGTCTTCCGGAGACAAGAAGAACTGAAATATGGAAAAGATACGCATAAATATTTCTACGTAGACGACAGCATTCGTTGATAAACTCTCTTTTAAACTGTATTCACCGACCTGCCGAGGTACTGTGCCGATTTTGGTAAATATAGCTTTTCCGTAAGACCAGAAAAACATGAACAACAAAGGATGGTAGACCAGTAAATATAGCACTGAAAGGTTAGAACATAATAAAATTGAATATCTGAAAAACAAACAAATCATATAAAGCTAACACAATGCCTTGTTCCGTTTATTACAGATATGCCCTTTTTCTAGGCCCTTGAATTTGTAAAAGTTGTTTCGTCTATTTGATTAGAATTTTTTTCCTTTCCAGGGCATCCACCCCCAACTATTGGTACAGGGTTAAGACTCAGCGATGTGCTATCAATTATGTAGGACAGGTCGGCAAATTGGTAAATCTTATACATACAATCTACAAATATCTTTATAAATATATGATTACTATCACTATTAACACAAAAGCAAGTTAGAATTTTTAGTGGACATTACACCATTGTCACCATGGTTACAATGCAATTGTCACTAGCCTAGGGCATTTATTTATCCACCGATTTGTACTCCTTAACCTTGAGAAAGTGATCCCAAGTCTTGAGACATACCCACACTATTACAATTACTTACCCTTTTCTACTGTGTTAGGTACAGTTTCTGAAAAATAAAATAGTTCAAAGTGAAAATACAAAAAACCAACAACACTAACAGCTCAAGTCCAAGATACCACTACTCAATAGTGGTACTCTATTCAGAGAAAGTCAAGTGGGAAGCGGAGTGAGTAATCTAGGAGCTAGTTTAACTAAAGTTGGAGCCTGAATAAGCAATAAAAGACTACTCGTCCCGCCCGCATCATCGGGATCAGCAGGACAGAAAATGAGATTTTTTACGGCAAAAAAGCCGAACCTATAATACTCACTTATACACAGTACTACGACATAAGCATAATACGACCATAGAACAACCGCAGTTATAAATACCACTGGAAACCATTTGATTACACCCAAACATCCCCGGACAATCTGTGGTGCCATTTTAATTACGAATTCTCATTATTACATTTATTTTGACAGCGAAACCATTGTGCGCATACACTGATGACGTGGTACGCAAATTCATGCGGCTCTCTGAATACACAGGCAAGAAGAATTTAGTATTAGTAGTAGTGGGGCTGCTCCATTCGGGTCTCTGAATACTCACTCAAGAATTTGTCTGGAGATGGGACTGCTCCAAGCTGGCATGAAATGGAAACCGCGGTTATAATTATAACCGCCTTCAATTTGCTCACTTTCCTGCTGCTGAAGAATTCTATAAACCCAATTTAAAAAAAGAACTCAAAATATGAATGAATGAAGATTTTATTATGAAGAGATACCTTGTGAAGCCAGCATTCAATTAATTGTATAAACAATTCTGTACGAGTACATTTTTTCATCATGATTAAATATATTTAACCTATCTCTTCATCGTTTATAACCCTAGACACAATTGTCAAACTCATTTACATTAAGTTTACAAGAATCCATACTAGCAAAAACAGTCTTATTTTATATAAATACCAGTATGATATCAAAATGTAATCACTTGCCCTATGCCTGAACAGGGGAATATACCAACTCCCTAAACGTCTACTACGATAAATATATTTACTTATTAGAAAATGAGATTTGTACCGTTTTTGCTACTATGGATTTTTAACTATTTGAACGCTCATTCGCAAGATGTCATTAAATTCTTGAGTTTTTTATCAATTATGTGCTAAGACTTTGCAGTGATTATTTGAATCAAACCCATGAAAACTCGAGAAACAAGATCGACCAGATCTATTATGATTATAACTAGCTAATATACCGTTGTATTTTTGCTAGAAATGAATCAACGAAAAATCTCGAGTTTTGCGAAAGAATTCTTTTTAGGGTTTTCATATTAACGGATAATTAAGTTACGGTATTCATTGATGATTACACTTATTCATTATTTCTTAAGAACAACGATATTTACAATCATTACACGTAATATTTGAATCAATCATGACAAATAAATTATAAGAATCTCCCGTCATATACATCACCATCCTGTACAAATCGCGCGATGCCGATATACCGTGTATGTCATAATTCTCAAAAGTGTTCTATTTCATGAACGAAGCAGCACATTATTATTGCAGGCATGAAATGCAAAAAATATCATTTTCGCCGAATTTTGACACATCATTCAGTAAATAATCACTCCTTATAAATATCTAATGAATCGCCCCATTAACAACTATGTACCTTTCATGGTCTAAAAGTTTCAGTATAAAAGAATGGTGTCTATTTCTAGTTTAAGATTAACCGGAGTAATATCCATAACCGCAATAAGATCAGGAAAACTAAGTTTAAAATAGACATTTTCATTAGCATTTTAAACAGCTGAAAAAAAATTAAGACAGACACCTCAGGATATCATTACAAGAGGGCAAATACAGAATGATTTTAGGGGCATGACCAGATCACTTCTACAGCTTTACCAGACTTTATCAGACAACTATTGTACATAATGAATATACCGGTAACAGATCCATCGTCTAACCGGTACATAAACCTAAACATAAATTACTTAATAGGTCAGCGAGTAAAACAAAATTAACTTCTAAAACGTAATTGATTTGACCTAAATAAAAAAATCGAATTGCTCAGGATCTTCACGGGTTAAAACATTCCTCGATATCAATCTTACATAATATATTTAATAAATAGGTAGATATTAAACACGTTAAAACTTTATTACTGACGAGACGTGCCATTAGTTTTTACGTTCCACGAGTTTTCGGAGAGTTGTTACGAACACGATTACAATTACACGTAGTACATAGATAGTGAAACGATGTTTATGCCAAAAGCCATGAATCTATTCGTAAAGCTGGTTTGGCACCGATAAATGATGAAGACTCTGGTTTATTCAATATCTTTCACTTTTAGATAATTAGTAAACTATATTTATCACACTTTGTTATGCTTACTATCATAAATATTGATAACTGTCATATTTCCAATAGAAAACAAATATCACATATTATTCTATTTAAAGAGAGTTGAATCTCCACAAATTCGGTCGTTCAAAAAATTGAATTAACATCGTTCCCATTCCACAAAAATCCTTTGTTTCCTCTTCTGTCCAGATGATAATCATCGACAGCGCAACGAATGAGGAGATCGCACGCAAATAAAATTGTCTAGTTCAGCCCTCATTGGGGGCAATATTAGCATTAAAAACATCCTTCTTTCCAACTGTCATCATGAAACGACAAGTCCTTTCGGTAAGTCGTCACCGGGAGACTTGACCTGCAAAGTAAATACTTTCAATCAGTCCCAGTACAGACAATTAACATCATTAATCATTAACAGACAATTTACGTTCATTTATTAAGAAAAAGATTTAATGATTAAGATTTATCAAACCTAAGTCAGATGTCAGTAAAAGTCTGCTAGAATCTGACTCGGAAACTGATCCATGGTGCCAAGCTTTCTTGAATAATATACAGTCGAAAATATATAACAACCTGGGAGAAGGAGCTATGACACATTGATAAAGGCCTTACATGCTAGCGGTTGGATTTCCGGAACGTTGATTAGGCGATACACTCCGCGTTCGTGGACTAGACGCACCAGAAAAACTGCTATTAAGATAGAATATATAGAAAAACATGCTATTTTAGGTGATACTGAAAGCTGAGGTTACGATATAAATGAATCGGCATCTTCACTAGAACGAAAAATTAAATTCTCGAGCGTTTATTTAGAATCCCATAATTTATACACGCCGCAGTGTGATATGCCGTTACTAAGCAATTGAAATTCGAACCAAACTAAAATACTAAGGCTAAACAAAAATGATACCTTGTTTCTCCGCAGCGGCCGGGTCATTATTATAAAATATGATAAAATTTGTAAACAGTTCATTTCTATAGCGGCCGGGTCTGTTATGGTAAAATTGATCACGATTTTTAAAAAAGTAATGTATAGGGTAGATAGGCGGCCGGCCGGGTCAACATTTAAGCTCAGCAGAGCGGAGAAACCAGGTATCAATTTTTTTTAGCCTAATTCTAAGTTCTAGTAAAAAGGTCTAAGTTAGTTGCAGTGTCAGGAGCTAAAGAATAAGCTTGATTACAAACAACGAATCTTATCAATATCATGCAATCGAAATACAAAAACAGACAACAATAATCGAATATATATTGAATGAAAGTACGATTAAGTTTCAGGATCTAGAATATTTCTAAATGTCCGGGATAAATATACGTATATTTTCATCGATATTCTATAGAATATTGAACCTTATTATTTTTGCGAGTCGTAAGGTTTTGTTATCCTGAAACGGTTAAAGTGAGAATGGTAGAAGAAAGTTGAGAAACGAACATCTTCATAATCCTCGCTTAGATCGGCAGTAGTTCGCTTAATATATTCGCACGATATACAACACTCACAAACAACTGTACGATACTTTAGAGAAAAAAATCCACAGAATTAGATCAAAATGCGTCGCGAACTAAAAGGGGTTAACGAATCGTTACTTTCAAGCCAACATAAGCAACATTTTGATTTAATCAATTCACAATCAATGACGGAGGGGAGGTATTATTGAAATCGTTTAAAGTACCAATCATCTGAAATGCGTTGTACGAATCCACTGAAAAAATAGTGCAGCAGTAAATAGTAAAGAGTATATCGCATGCGTCAGAATCAATCCGACCGGTCGGTGATTGTGTTAAACGGTTTGTTACAGTTGGTTAGATCATTGATTTGAACGTTCGATATTAAAAGCGGTGAATTCTACCGGTGTAGCGCTAGAGCAGATGAAAATCGCCCGAAAAATATGAATATGATATTTAGATGATTTATGATTGAATTATTCACCTTCGAGCGACGGGTATCCCTCGTTTGGTCGGTGTGGTCATTCCAGACGGACGCGGAATTCCGACTTTCTTTGGACTGGGAATTCCTGGACGTCGTGCTGTAGTCGAGGGTGACGTGCTCGGCTGACGAAGCCCGCGGGCCGGGGTCGTCTGCCCCGATGGCGACAGGCGTCCGTTGATTGATGAAGCCGGTGACCTGCGACCGGTCTGGCCGAGGGGTCGTGTAAGATTTTGCGCGGGAGACGTGGCTCGACGCATATGCGATAGTTTAGAGTCACTATAATTTGGTCGCAATCCGCTGGATTTCAAGTTCGGGAGACTCCTACGAGGAGTAACTGTAA
This sequence comes from Tubulanus polymorphus, assembly GCF_964204645.1. NCBI lineage: Eukaryota > Metazoa > Nemertea > Palaeonemertea > Tubulaniformes > Tubulanidae > Tubulanus > Tubulanus polymorphus. The sequence continues at coordinate 21,425,836 of NC_134029.1, forward strand.
TGAAAAGTTATACGTAGGTTTTAACCTTAGTAGCGTTGAGATAAAGGTAATAAGAATCTTGTAAACAAGTCTGTTGGCTGATTTTATAAAAACTGTGTTTTTATAACATCATTATTCATCATTTATCTAATGGTTCTAAATCTTCATATGATTGTCAAAACGATTTTGACAAATTAAGGACTTTTGATAAGCGTTAAGTTAGCTGAATTCAAATTACAAGTCTACATTTTGGAAATTGGGGATTTAATTAAAATTTTGCCTTCCTTTAGCTTTGTCGCATGTGCAAATGCTTACGCCATGAAAATTATCACTCAGCCCAACTCATGGAATCCAACATTCATTGAATATGACTAAAATCTATTTGAATAAATCTCAGTATTACAGTATTACACTATTATCTAGTCTTTGATCCTACTAGCCCCAGTTGCCTAACTGTTCTTATATTTTCACCAATACATATGTCCTCCATCAGCGAACTTTTTGTTTTTCGATATGAATAATGTTTTGATTACCGTACCTATAGAAGGCGGTTCCGTTAAATACTGATTACTACTGTACGGACTCTCAGACGGACTACTCTCATTGCTTCCACTGTTCAGCGAATTGTTTGATGATGTTCGGCTGTTAATGCTATTCTTCCTGTGTTGAGGCACGTAGTGTACATCGGCTAGAGACGAAAAGCGGAGATAATGAATTTTTCTTAAAAACATTTTTCCCTTTGGTTCAATTCGACAATTTTAGTCATGAAGTGCAGCGGTGAAAGGTGACAAAATTTTAGAGCATTTAGGCTAAAAAATTGATACCTCATTTCTCATTTCTGCTGAGCATAAAAGTTGACGCTGCTGGCAGCCTATCTACCCTGTACATAACTTTTTTCAAATCATAATCAAGCTGAACATAACAGACCCAACAGCTATAGAAATGATTACAAGTTCTTTGCAACTTTACAAAACGACCTGGCCGATTAGGAGAAACGAGGTATCAGCTTTTTTAGCCTTATAATCGATTGACACAGCAAGAGATTGGTACTTACAATCAAACCTACATGGACTAGAACGATTAGAGCTATGAGAGGACTGCGCGTCGTCATTCTGACTCGATAAATAGAACCCTCCACCACCGAGTTTCGATCGCGAAGCTGCAAAAAACACCCGTCGTCGTTTTTTAGATCGTTCAGTCATAAATGAAAACTTAATCTTCGGCCCTCGACGACGATTCTTTTCAATTCAAAGCGTACAGGATTCGAGAGAGAATCGTGAAATATAGATTAGAGCGAAGGATCGATTGTGAAATTCGTTGCCCGAGTGACATTATCGATTGCGGGTTAAAGGAAAATCACTGCAAACGCACGCGTAGAAAAAAATTATGGTAAAAACATGTTAGTTTGAACTCACATTTTCTCGATCCGACCATAGGTGAAAAACTTTGCCGTAAACCTGAAACGAGACGAGATAAATTTATTCTCTCCAAATACAAGTATAATATTGTACAGGGTCCATTCTAAGCACTTGTACGATTGCCCGGGACAAGCATATTATCATAAGGGCAAGTAGGTTATCATTATCACTTGTCCTCCGGGCTAGTGAAATTTAATGTCTCAAAAGCTTTTTGCCAATCGATACAACAGTTGGTCTGCTTGTGTAGAGCAAGTAGATTTTTGAGGGGGGCGAGTAAAATTTCAGATATGCTTGCCCCCCGGACAAGTGGCTTTCATTCCTTAGATTGGACCCTGTACAACAATTAATATAATGATATATGAGACAATTTTCCAATATTCTATTCCAATTTATATCTTTACAAAGATTGGCGAAGATTGTATTTCATCATATGGTCTATAATAGGTATATGCTAAACATGACAGGTCTGAAATGAGAAACCTGGAGAAATTGATATCATTAAACCAGAATGAGGAAAAGGGTATAGAATCAAACCTATACGAAACCATGAAGAGTAGAAAGAGCCGTTACGACTTATGGCAAGGAAGATGTACAATTTCTAATTTCAAGCTAGAAATCGAAGCCCAATACGATGGATATGATAGATGAAAAATCCCACAAATAGAAAGGTTTATTACAGCAGGATCCTTACAGATCTGTCATTTGGATACAAGGAGTAAACCATTAAATTGGTGGTTTTTGTTAACAAATTTCTTAATGCTAACAAAAAATCAGATTCTAATTCAGTAAACGCTTAATTGGGTCAAGAAAAATCCTAGTCCCAGCTGTATCGATCGAGGGATAGTTTACTGTACAACTACAAACATTTTTAAATTGAACAAGTTTAAAGCAGTTTTGGGCATTCTGCTCGAATTAAAGGAGTTTCAAGCAACACCTTTATAAAGAAATTTCTGTTTAAAAGGAGTTTTAAAGGAATCAAGGAGTCATAAGAACCCTTTATTAAAAGATTATTGGAAATATTTCAGGTGGTTAAACGATAACTTACTTTCTTCTTGCATTTTAGCGAGCGTTTGCACGTCCAGTATTGTCGTCTCCGGTTTTTTGTCGCCGGAATCGCTTCCGTTATCAGACGGAGAAACCGAGTCGACGTTATTCGCCGGGTAGTTATAGTCCGATATACGCGGCCGGCTTTTCTTCGAACGAGTAAAAGTTCCCGTATCTACTCTGGTACCTACGTATGAAAACAGACAAAAATCACAAATATCAGAAAAGTTATATTCGAATACGAATTCGGGTTAGTAAAAAATTTTGAATTGAGATTTTTAAAAGTTACAACATGGAATAACACAAAGATAGGAGTGAAAAAAGATTTTGAAAAGACATACTCGAAAATCATGACAATTTAAATACATAAATTCTATTGAATAAACCAGTTTTTTAATTTAAACCCGAGAGGTCACAAAGTTTAAACTGGCCTGCATGTTGATCACCAGAATTTATCGATCATCGCAATTTCTTACTCATAGTTCGAAAACTAAATTCGGGACTGATAAATTAAAAATACATCATACATTATCAGCGTATGATCATGACTTCAGTGAATCATTAGTCGCGGCAATCATTATAACACTTCAGACAGAATGAAAGGCAATTGATCCTGAAGTTCCAAAGCGCGTTATAAAACGAGATCGCTTGAATAGTAGATTTTTACGGACCTACGATTAATCATTTTCAGCCACGGAGACAAAAGCTTCGATCGGGCTTCCGGGAAGCATATGTATCGAGGCTTGGCTTCGTATAGACGTGATATAACTTCACCACTTTTTCACCGGTAGCGTTCAGTTAAACCACGTCTACGCGACCACGCCGTTGACACAAGCTCTATGAATGATGAAAGCTCAGTGTTACTAAACTGAATTAATGTTGTTTCATGCCAGCAGCGTTAGCATTCGAAATCAGGACGAAGATCCTAATTTTTTTTACATTTTTTTTAAATGAACGATCATGCTACATTACATAGTCTCCAAAAACAGACATTTAATAATACTGCCAAATACTCCTGTAATTATGCTATATATATAGTGCTTATTCTTTTTTCAGGTGACATTTTCATCGGAATTACATTCAAAGAATATGTTCATTCTAGTAACTGAGAAAAGCGAAGGGAATATTGAAAACGTAAAGATCGAAGATATTCTATGGTTATGAAGGTGGATACCGGAACGAACCATCACCTGGAGAATCAGAAATATAATCATCTAGATAAACAGCGTGTAATAGGAAGAAATTATCACTGGCTGGCGGCCAAATAAATTATATACACACCAGCCCTTCATAGTTCCGCGAAATTATTCGAATTACTGGTGGTATTCATTTTATTCATTCATTCAAATTGTATCTGGTTCAACAGTATTTTGCATTCTTTCAACTACTTGGTTTTCAATTTATAGCTAAGTTTTTAATTCAACTTATGCATATAACGCGCTAGATTATTGTAAACCGTTCTAATATAGTTTGCATATACGCCAAGTTACGGGGGTCGATTGCGTTGCTCTTGTTAGAAATCCAACTTAAAAACTTCTCGACCGAAGTGAAGTCCACGGAAGACGATTTAACCGACTGTAAAAACAAGTCGTTGAAGATTTAAAAAAACCAAGTAATTGTAGAACTGGCAGGCAGCTGACTCAGGAGTATCTGACTACATGCTAGGTCTAAACCAGCGTAATACGGATATAGTCACCTATATCAGACCAGATGCTATCTGGCGATAGGTCGACATCGGTATCACCAGCGCCATCTGCAAACAAAATAGCAACAAAATTCTCCGTTATGTAACAGCAACCACATCTCATAAACCCATAATTCTTGACGTTCAGTCACACACATCCCAGACGAGAGTCTCTCTAGTGAGAGAACATAAGAATTTCAATGATTGCTTTTACGATTATAGAATTTTCATATACACGTTATATTGGCTTTTTATATATAATAACTTGGTTAAATAGATCACAATGATAATCAGCCTCTTCCGCCGAAATCTTTTGCTCATATATAAACTATTGGATGAAAGCAAGAAAAATGTATGTACAGCCGATATATTGCTTAATCACTGAAGCGAATGATATTCAATTAGATTGTTCTCTGAACCGAGAGGGAAGGGAATCCCTAGACCGACGAAAACGAGCTTACAAATTGTCTCTCCATTTACGCATATCGTTACATCAGCTGAAGAATAATTATGACTTCATATAAAAATATTCTATATCGAATTTCAAAACTTAAGCCAAAAACCGATAAAACCCAAAACGAAGGTTTATGACACTTCAAAGGATGAAAGTCTGGCTTTGCATTGAAGTTCGTGAATCGATATCAACGGTCTATTTTTAAATTCCTCGCTTTGAGGTTGGGAAAGTATTTCTCATTTCTGGTTTACTCTGGTTTACTCAATATCGACGTCATGTTGCACGCATTAGGAGTGTGAATAGAGTTCACTGTGAACATGTGTGTATGTGTGTGGAGGGAGCTGTGAATTATGAGTGGGAGCGATCGAGCTTTACTCAACATACACGAGTGAGTTCACCAACGATGGAGAAACTACTACCGATAACGAACTTCCAGAATGAAGTAGTACAACGTCGTCGCGGAAGGAATGAGTGTTCATTCATTTTTGATTCGTTCATTCCGATCGCGGTCGGAATTCCACGAAAAAAGATTAGGTATATACGGTATATAGAAATCAGAAATACGTATAAGACGAAAACAAATAGCATCGTAAAAGAGATAGTAAAACAGAATGAAATCTACAACAACAGTGGTAAAAAGTTACTTTAAAAAAAATTTGAAATTTTGACAGCGCCACCTTAGTATTATTATAGTAATTGGTTATGACATAGAAAAAATACGACAAATTTCTATATTACGATAATACATTACCATTTCTTAGGCCTGTTTGGGAAAAAAGAAAAATTAGAGCAATATAGTGTTAGTCAATAAGTATATAATTTGTTGCCGATATTAGCTGCTTGCTTGATAAATCTATAATACGTAGAAATAAGCTAGATTGTTTCGTGAATATTACATACCTAATCCAGCAACTAATGGTTGCTTAATAATGGGTACTCCATTTGTTTTTGGTGTATTGGTACTGTCCCCGAGTGTATTATACGGAGCGCTGACCGGTGAAGACAAACTCGCTAACGTATGACTGCTTGAACTCCGTGAAACTATAAAACGTGTTTTAGAAAAAAATCATAAATTAGAAGATCTCTACCAACAAACACATGTTCTACCGAATAAACCTTTACAAACACCGTGGACTGGTTCTTTGATGTACAAAAATATTGCCTCTTGAAGGCAGACTTAAGAGGAAAATGTTCAGAACTCTGGGGGCCAGTTCCATAGTCATGGCTTAGACTTAAGCCCGTCTTAGTTCTATAGCCATTCTAACAACTTAAGACCAGTTTTGTGATTTGAGACCACTTTTGAACGTAAGTCTGAACTATGGAACTGGCCCCTGATGTAATAAGTTTTGAACAAATACCTGAAACGTTATTTTCTATTCAATTCTATACTAGCGCCCTAAGATCAAATTCGCTTAAAAGTTGTAATAGCTGGGATGATCATTTTCTCTATGACTTATCTACATGACTACCTATCGGGATACCAAACTCGAGCGACAAATTCAGTAATATTACCGCTTAAGCGAGTTTGACTTGTATTTCTAGACAAAAAAATCTAACTTCATTCTTAATTGTGGCGTAAAAAGAAAAATATGATATCTGCAGGCAAGACGATTACCTCTTCCACGTGTAACCTCTTCTAGTTTATACACCAGCGACCGGCGACATGTCTCGATCTCCGGACTAGGATGTTCGAATTCTTCCCGCAACCACTTGTACGGAGTCTGCGATTTCTGCGATGGACTCAGTCCTTTTGGTGACTTATACAACCTGATAATACAAACACAACTTAACTTGTTGCAAATTGTCCCTTTCGAAATTTATTTTGGAAAGTAGCTCTGCCTTCCTCAGCAGCCTAAGCAATGGGATTGTAAATATTATCTTTTAGTAAAATTTAGGCCTACCAACTTGACCATTGACCAGTGTCAATAGTACTAGAATATAAATTTCCATCAGGCTAGAAATGGACTATTCAATGATGTTTAGTTTATGTGTTTGACATGTATTTTCATCAACATTTTCAGGTTCAGGTCATGAAGTCAAAATTAGCCCATAATTAGTAAGGATAAGGAGGTATTCTTCTTTCAACCGACAGTCCATTATACAGAAAATTAATCCAACAGCACTTTTTCTGATAGGCCTGATTGGGGTTTTTAGTATTTTGTTTGTAAAAGCGAGTACCTACGAGGAACTGAAACAGGGAAAAGATGACCATAGTTAGGCGGCAGGGCTACAAAAAGAGTTAAAATGGGATGCAGGTTGACAATAACAAATCCATAATAGAACATCATAGATCTCGAGGTATAATGTAATACAAAACAATACAATAGAACTCTATTTGTAAATTTCACAATAAAAACATTCAAAATGATAATCAATGTCCACATACAACATGACAAAGGTATACACGTTCGTATGGGGTTTAAAGCCCCTGTGAGGGAAGGATTTCTCAATAAAGATGTTAGAGGGACCTATGCCCAGTATCAGAGAACCAGACACACGTTTCTCTGCTTACCAATTTTCCTCATCATCTTCATTCTGAAAACTGCAATCGACATCGATCAAATCCACCGATTCTAACGACGTCGAGTCGGTCGTCGTATCCTGCTTCACATTTTTACAATCGTTATTTAACGTATATTTCGGTTTAATTATCTGTTTGTCGATGATATCCAACGAGGTGTTCTGATTTTCGAAATCTGACAGAATTGACAGATCCTGCTGCTGCTGTCTGGTCGTCGTATTGTTGACATTATTATCAGTTTGTTTATTCCGCAGGATTTCGTTCTGGCGTTCTAGTTTTTTCACTAACTCCTGTAGTTTTTTCACCTCAGATTCTGGATCAAGTGTAGCATCGTATCCATCCATTAGATCGCGTTTACCATTAAAATTCGACGCATAAATCCAAAAATAAATCTCTAAATTCACTCATTTGACATCAAGTCGGCCATTTTGTTCTGAAACAATTACGCATGCGTAAAAGACGTTCGGTGATTGCTCGCATGCCAGTGTTTGCAATTCTAATTCAATATAGATTATTTGTATCAATAAAATTAAATTGAATTCGACAGCTCTTTCTAATCCTAGAAGCAACTAAACCACGGGCTTGTGATGAAACTTTTTTGCACCTGTCAATTCTGTTCGAACTAGATACTGAAATGATTGCGAGTTTTTTCGGCTGAAGTTAACAAGACACAACGTGTGCCCCGGCCAGTTCCATGAATAAACTCTTAGGCACCCGCTTGATGGAGCAAACTCTCAATTTGAAATTGTAACAAAGCCAAATTCTAACATATTAAATAAGCCCTTTCACTCGTCGATATGTTAATAACAATGACTTTGATATATTTCTTATAAGCGCTTTACATCACTAAACAATATCAAAGCCGGCCTCTTTACAACAAGATAAAATTGACCAGTGAGTTGAGATAGAATTCTCTAAATGTTATTCAAATGGAAGACCAAAATCAATCAACAAAAGTGTGAGTTAATTTTTGATAAAGTTTCAAGCAGTTTCACAACCGTCGTCACGTACGCCATCACAGTCCTCGTATTGACTTTATGACATCTGGTATTTTCATTAGCGCCTAGCATTTTGTCAGGCAGTTTCAACACCTGCATAGAGTCGCAGATAATAGGCTTACGTACTGGCCTGACTGGCTCAATCCTCTTTCCCCGATACAAATTACTAGAGAAGGCAGATTTTGTTATTCCCACCAAAACGCGCACCAACTACGAAACTTAACGTCAGTAAATTAAGATTATTCTCTATATGTATCCATAGCAACCTGAACGTCATCAGCGTGCGACGCAGAACGATGAACAGTGCTGCGTTAGATCCCGCCAGTTGACAACGATAGATTCAATTGCCAAGTAAAGATAGCCAGAAACGAGGGATTAACTACGATTCAACTAGGATTTATTTCTCATATAACCACGCGACTGTTGATCATATCGAACGAGGTAAGTAATTTTTCGACGCGCAGAAATTGTTTTAAATGTTTTCCAGATGTTCCGTTTTGACACACACATATCGTAGCTGTATTCATTCTATTGAATAAAGGTAGCGTCCATCTTACACAGAAAATTGATTTATCGGTGCTGCGCATCATTATAATATTTACATGATATCATCGGCATTGTGGCTTTACAGTCAGATATTTTGTTACGGTATCAATAGTCATTTTTCAATCTGCCCGTTTACAACAATCTTATCCTTCCAAATTACTCACTTCGGAGACATGGTATATCTACGTTGATCCATACTAAGTTCATTTTGACGAAAAATCCTTTATTGCCATAAAATACGTATTTGTGCATCACTTGTTTAGTTTCGTTTTGATAAATGGGATATATAAGGGTGGTTATTTTTGGCCGGGGTGTATACCATCACAAAATCCATTTTTAAGTTCGATGGGTCAGTGGCTGTTTGCAGCAAAATGTGTGAGCAATAATTTGTAATGTCATCTGATATGGGTGTCCATTAAAAAAAGATTCGAGTCGTTGAGGCTCCTCGATCTCAACCATCCATATAAACTCTGGTCGCTGCTGTAGTTATATACCATTAAAACTGTAGATAATTTTTGCTGTTCGATATATGATGAAATGTGATATGTACAATATCGAAATGGGGGGAGACAGACACCCTGCTAAGTGATTATACAGCGGAAAAATACCAGATGTGACGATCCATTGTGGCTATTTAATCAGAGTAAATGGGTACTGACTCGAAAACCTGTAACGCTTTAACTCAGGCGCATCACGTAACAATCCGTATTCGATTCCCTTCCTGTTTGTCCAGGAAGGAATATGAGACTTAGAATATGAGACTTGATCATAAACCTTGATTATATGAAAGATGCGCGGCTATTCGATGATAAAACTATGCTATGACATTTTCATGATGCATTTTCAGAGGACTATGAGCGGGCAAAGCGCTCTGCGTATTTGGACGTGGATTTTTTGTTTGGTCTCCGCCGTCGGTGCCAAACAGAACAAAATTTTCGTTCAGATGCCAAATGTTCAACCGAAAGTGGTAAGTTTCAGCAGCTTACAGCCAGTATATTGTCCTCCTGTCGACCCCGCTACGACTTGAATACACTGCACACATGTCACTTGTTTTCATAACAGGTGTCTCACTACATTGAATCTCATGTACATTATCTGAACAGGTGTCTGAAAGAAATATGAATTTTAAAAGAAATATACATAACATTATTTTTGCTTTTTTGATGGAGCTGTTTCCCCTATTCTGACGCCATTATTAAATAGAAATTAGATAGAAATTGTTGGTCTCGATAGAGGCCGTTGTTTAGGAGAGTTTGATGAACAATGACATCATAAGTAAACATCTTAATTTCAATTATCAAGTTTGGTTTTGCAGTGAAATAGGTCGCTTCATAATTAGTCAGCAGTGAAAGCCAGCTAGGCGCGATGACCAATTACCCTTAATATGTAAAGAAGACATCCTACTGATTACTAATCCATCACAAAAATTCATTTACTCATATAGATTAAGTTACAAATGTTTAATCATTTCGGAGGAACCATTTTCGGGGACACACTGTATTATAATGTTCACAAATTCGAATTTAAAAAAAAGTATATCTATTAGATTTTCTTGCCACAAAAATCTTATCTAGGCAGTAAGCGAAATTCTCTCAGAGATCCTCTCACCCTGAGATCCTATTCACGCAATCTGATAAATTGATCGTGTTTTCCTCGGCCGAAAAGGACGGGTGCAACCGATGGATCTCACAAATGGATATTTGAGTAATTTTCAAAACGAATTACAAGATCTGTAGAATTTTATACGGAAATATGTATACAATTTCACGTAGATCAGTGTACAGCTGTGCTCTCCTTGCAGATACAGAAGATTTATGTTCAAAAAGGAACAATAAAAGCGATTTCAGTAGATACTCTACATAATGCGAGAAGATAAACTGAACTAAAAGAATATTTAGAATACATCATATCGGGATAATGTATATCGATGTATTTTTAGTATATCATTGACAACGTGACAAAAGGCACGGCAATATCATCGAAGCTGAGTGGGCGAATCGTGCCACGATTCTCTAACGACTGAGCTGACATTTTCTCGTATCACCGAGGAAAAAAACGGTCGCTATTGAAGAATAAACTAGGCCGAATTATATATTCTACGCGAATAAACCGATTATCATCTATTAAAACCAATCCTCTTAATAATCTTTTGAAATAGAGACTTCAAATTACTTATTCATTCACCAGGCGGTTAAGTCATTTATCAATACAACGCCGGAATTATTAAACACTACTTCACGATGAAATTCTTGATGGAACACTCCGCGATGAAACGATTATACGGTACAATACACGACCAAAAAATAAAAAAGGATTTTTTTCGAGTTAAAGTTTAGAATACGTTGAAAATAAAATATAGCTTAAAGAAAACCTTTCGGACTATTTTCATTTTCTGAATCGTGGGATTTTACAGTATTACATGTGATGAAAATGTTCCGCTTCCCCGGATGCACAAGCACTGGCGTGCGTTAAATTATGAGTTAACAATTGAAAATGAACTGATTCTAACTGAAATCCAACTGCACACTACCTACGAGCAATCATGATGATTGCTCGTAGACCCTGCCAAACTGGGCATATTGGATACTTCAACATGCCACAGGTAGCAGGTCCTTGAATTGTTGATAATGGATGAATAGCTTCACACAAATATTGCTATAGATACGTAATTAGATATTTATAACGTAATGAATTAATCCACGCTACAATGACGTTTCGACGTCGTTGCCATAGAAACAAGGTGCGCGAAAAGACGATGCTACAGCGTGGAGCAGACGTGGATACATTCTGTCACCTTATTACCGGGCATCAACGAATTTAATTATCACCGCTTTGAGAGAAATCCAAATTCCAGTAATCGGGATGTATATATGCGTCGCAGCACAAGTATCAATCCATTAAAACCTTGTCAATAAAGTTTCATTAATACATATATAATTCACACTTATCCATCGATCGATTTAACCTTGTTGACCTTAACCTTCGCCTGAATTGAAATTTCAGTTGAAGTGACAATCGATGAGATATCTTTGTTTTGTTCGTAGATGCCGTTTTCAATCAAATTTAAAAGTCAGATTTAATTTTGAAAGCATTCGTCTCTAACGCGCATCGAAATGTTGAGAGTCCTAAGCGTTTTTCTCGTATTTCGAGTATGCGGCGTTCCACCAGTCAGATAAAATTATATTCCTATCATCAATAATTCTGTAATGCGTTTTATGAACGTTGTTTCAGCATGATACATACATGTGTACTGCGATGAAAATGAACTCAACTGAATATGTCGGTAGGTTTCAATACATCGATGATAATAACATCGATCCAATATCTTGTCAAATCATTTGTTTATTTTCTCCGATTCTTTTGAAATTTCGTAAATCAGTACGTTGAAGTATCTCATGATTACTCTATTATCTAGTGTCATTTACTCCGAAACAATCAAAACCACACACGGCGCATCACATGTTGTTATATGGTTGCGAATCTCCAGGATTCAAAGATTCCTCATGGTAAGGAAATTACGCCATTTTCCTGTAACTATTTGCAGAAAAATTTTCCGAAGTCCTAAGACAAGAAATTGAAAGAAAATATGTTGAAAAACACAGAACAATTGTCTTCAAAATAATTTAGATTTAATTCATTGGATTCGATTTTTATTATTCAATCAGTGTACCAATATCACGTTTAAATGGAAACAAACATTGAAATTCTGATTGATTTTCTAACCGTTTATACCAAAAAGCAAAGTCTTCGGATTCATAAGAAATTTTTTTGTCATTGATGTCATTCAGGGATTGCGGAGAAATGCATTCGGGTGATGGTAAAACCATGAGACAAGGCCCAACTTGTGCATCAGGAGCAAAGATCATTTATGCCTGGGCAATGGAGGCGCCCAACCTTCAGCTACCGAAAGGTAATAGACCTCTCAGGAACCTAATCCAACCAGTCAATCTGATGTTTGAAACGCGTATAAGAATTGTTTTTTTAAATCTATATGTTCTTCTCAATTTCAGATGTCGGTTTTAAGATCGGCGGAGACAGTAAAATCAACTGGCTCGTTTTACAAATTCACTACAAAGACGTAGATAGATTTGTCAGTAAGTCTTGAAATACTTCTCTCCTTTAAGACGATCTTTGAGACATGACTAAGTTGGTATTCACGATTTTTCCAAGTCACGTAGTCGGAAACTTTTAGTTGGATTATACCAAATTTATAGTTGATGCTATGTCTGAAATTGCCGTGCCGATCCTTTCTAATTACAGAGGGTGATACGGATAATTCGGGATTAGAACTGCAACTCTCTCCGCAGCCGTAAGTTAAAATCTAATTAAATCGAGAGAAATGCATATTCATTTCTCCTGCGGGCGAAGAACACGTTTCCACCACATCACTGCCAGTAATAGACCCGATAGCGCGGCGTATGACGAGTAGAGAATCAAATTAGATTCGATCCACGTCAAAAACTGCAATTCAAATAATACTTCATATCTCTTCTGCTACTTCATTTCGCAACGTAGGAAATCAATAGACTAGACGTATATGGCGTCCATACCTACATTATATTCATTTACGAAATCTTTCTAATTTTCTTACATCAAAAATATATATCGCTATGTATCATCTATATCAACTCTCCTGTGTAGAAAGCCTGTTATTAAATCAGTACACGATCGTTATATTTGCATGATAGAACACCTAAGAGTGCTGGAATTTATCTAATGTCCACAGTGGGGTCAATCGCCCCCAGGAGTACAGGTAAAATAACCACAACATAATAACTGCGAACATGTATCTACGTTTATGTCTTTTTTGTGTAATATTAGTGTTTATGCATGAGGTATCTAAGAATACCTTGGTATTACCCGTCCCTCAGATGTAATCAAACACCTTCTAACTAGCTGTGGTAGTTTTTTGTCTATTTGTAAGAAGTCATTTTCAAATGCATAAAACATAATCCCACTACCAAAATTACAACACAAAGCGTACGGTATACAAGAATTCAAATGCATAATTGAAAACCTAAAATGTCGGGCTAAAAAGTCGGGCTATATCTAAAACATGAAACATCGATATTAGAACAGACATTAATAAAATAGTCAGCTGCATCTAAATAGGTTCATCATTGATATAGATCAAAATGAAATCAATTAGATATTAAACCAATGCGATATCCTATAGGAAAACTGACTCCACTGGTTACCGAGCACGTTGTCACAGTAATAGATATGGTCACGTAACTAAGGGTCGAATGAAAGCACCCAAAAATGTACAGAAATTATATCTTATCACAGATATACTCATGGCGTACATACATTTCATATCCATCATCTTGCGAATCATTTTTCTGTTTTATTCGTAACAGAACTCCGATGGTTGGTGGAATATACGTGATGTCCACCGGGGGAACGATAGCCCCTGAAAGTACCGGTATGGCCATGTGTTAACTGGGCTTTCAGTATAGATATTGTCAACACTTATATTGCAGCAGCATGAAATTACTTTGCCTGATGTGCAAATTATGGATTAGGGACAAATTTAGACACCATGGACAACTAATGATAAGCCCTCATAAAGCTAAAGCTAACCTTATTCACAGCGACAGAAAATAGGTACTTTTTATGAACCAACGGGGTATATATACTCATTGATATTTCAGTACTCCTAATGGTGCCGGTGTCATAGCAATGGGAACAAGCGGGGCGATCTCTGCTACATCAATTGGTATAATTTTAGAAAATCCGTTTCCCCTACAGTTTCTTTAGATATGTGAACTGAAATTTGGGTGACGGACGTGAAATTGAATACTTTGGCAATCCGTTTCATGGTAAACGGGCTTCAGAACTCATATCTTGACTAAAATGCCTTTCTTTTCTAAAAACCTGAAAAATCCATACATGTTTGGATTCGTGGGGACGAATTCGCTTTGCTGTGTTGTGACCTATTCCCTTCAAGATTCCTCTAGGGTGACTGTTGTTTTGTTTTTCTTAATTGTTTTGTCGATCATACTGGTCCGTAGATATTCGAATGATCGTTATTTCACGTATTTTCATTCCTGGATATTTTTTGTCGTGATGATATTCAATGTCTATTAATTTTGACTATTGTCTTGTCGTGTCAGAAATCACGTGTGTCCAGGATGTACACTTTTTCTATTTTTTGTGTTGTAAATCTGGAAATCTAAAATAAACAACTGCATGATTTCTCAAATATAGATAAACTGATACACGCAGATGTACTCATACGATTACCCCGATAATTATTATCTTTAGTTTACATGGAGACGGCATGCAAATACAAAGACAAAATCGACATCTATCCATTTGCGTACAGGACCCATGCGCACAGTCACGGTAAGCGCATTATCCACATTTGACGATCAAACATGAAATACACATTCATTGCAACATTTTTGGTAATTTGCTATCGCGTGAGAATCGATAATGAGAGAGAGAGAGTTCTCTATGATTATAGGCGTGGTCAATTCTGGATATCGAATACGTGATGGAAAATGGACGGAGATAGGTCGGAAATCACCGCAACAACCTCAGGTCGCTATCGTCTATAATCTGCCACATCTCACCTCGTGTTTAAGAGTGATTAACGTGTTGATATTAACTCGAATAATTCATATGATTACAGATGTTTTATAAAGTGACCAATCCAGGCATGGATGTGAAGAAAGGCGATATCTTAGTAAGTTCATGAATACTTGATAGACCATGGACGTTTAGATACGTCCATGGATGCTGTATTAATAAGACGAATGATTTCATCGAGTAATTTACACTCATTCATTCTCATTTTAGGCGGCGAGATGCACCATGGTAAATAAAGATAACGAGGTTGTACAAATTGGGTAAGGAATAGAAATATCGGATGATTCAGAACGGCAATATCGATGATATATCGTGCCAATTAGCAGATTCGTGCGCAATTTACATGAAACGTTTCTTTTTTACTTCCTCATCCTCCAGAGCACAAATCATTCTAGATTAGATTAGATAACCGTTTCGTATACAGCTTTTATGTATCGGCCTATAATGCTAATTGCATCTGTTCATTTTCAGTTCAACGGCTAAAGATGAAATGTGTAACTTCTACATTATGTATTGGACACACGGGGATCATTTGCCTAGCGTGACTAACTGCTGGACGTTCGGACCGCCGCAGTGGAACTGGGGAAACTTCGAGGACCAGAGAGCCATCAATTTGAAAGCCGAACCGAAGACGGCCAGTACGGATCCGAATAGTCACCAGTCGTACAAACAGACCTCTCTATTGAAACAGATAATCAAGACGGCCGGTGCCCAGCAGACGACCGGCGATAACTCGGCTTACGAGTACTACAACGAGGTTCGTCCCGAAGATGAGCAGGAGATGCGCGATAGGATTCTCGCTGAACAATACGACCAACGATTCGAACCGGACGACGAGTATTCATTCCTCGGACAGTCAGATGCTTGGAACTACTAAAATCAAAATCACTCAAAATTTAAGTTATGGTTAGAATTAATCAAACACCTTTGACGAGGTTATCAGTCTCATTCGGCGTATTAGCTAGAATCTCTGCAATTTGATCAACGATACATTGCTCAATTGAAAAGTCTCAATTAAAACGAAAATTCTAAAACTCCTCAATAGTTAATGATTGTTTACACGCAAACCACTGATAGATCTTAAAATAAGACGATATTTATCAATAACATCGCTTCAAATCCAGCGAATGTGACATAAATTCTTCTAATTAATGAAACATTCTATCTTCTGCCGTTGATTAATCTCCCTATAAATAAGTTATATAATATGTATCAGTTTCTTTGAATTCAACAAGTAATCCATGTTTGTTGTTGCTTTTTCGAAATGTGTTGTACCTAATTATAGTCAAATCACACACACACACAAAAACATATGATACAACTACAGGATCAAGGTCAATTTATCTAGATTTTATGTTCTTCGACCTTCGGTGAAGGTTGAAACACGTATCTAAGTACTTTGAATTTGTATACCATAGGTTATTTCAAAATCTCAATAAGTAAGGGTACAAAGTGTAAGATGTAAGACTTAAATGGCTTAGGACCGAATGGGCATTGATTCCAATTTGGACTAGTCCCATGTTTGTAATGCCCTCTGATTTGTACATAGCTGCTAAAGCTGATGTATATACGGTTTATGGTAACGTTTTCTACGGAATGAGAACAATGAATACACGACAAAAATCCTAAAACTTTGATGATAATATTTCGGTATATTCCCATTGACCCGAGCAGTGAGTATTTGTGTTAAAACCTGTATATTGCCGCCCCACATGTATAAACTTGCATTTTAAAAAGCTGTGATCGATGTTCATCAGATACAAACGATGAAGCCCATATAACGCAACATATTGTTGGGAAAACGGGGAATGAGTCTTGGGCAAATGAGATCATAACATGTTGTCAAAGATGGTGTTGTCAAACGTAATTAATGATCGTGAAATAATGTATTAATTATTTGTTAACTAAATTAATGTTATAAATAACACATGTAAATTATTGAATATGTGTGCAAAACCAGTGACTTCCGGTGAGGGATAAGATTCGTTTGAGCTGGTAAATATAGGGGGAAATTTATCATTGTTTTGTTCTAATCAGGGAGGTGGTCCTCCCAATTGCTTCACGGGAGGTATCTTTTTTCTAATGTATGCGACACGCGTCCGCCTTTTGTCCATGGTAGTTCTGAAAATAATGGGGGAAGACAGCGAAAAACTGCGCAGGGGGTGGAAAAAACGGATTGCAAACTTGAGGAATAAAAACAAGAATATGAAACATAGTTTCTGCACTGAATTATACCGTTTCGATATTTCATGGTAAGCGCTCTCCTTAAACCTTTGCGCGAAGAAAATAGAATCATTATCATCGAAATCAAAAACATTTATTGTGAAACGTTAATCCCTTTCTGTCAGGCATACATTTTTTTGATTGATTTATTTGAATTGTACTCTAAAATGTTCAACAATATTTCTAAACCATTGGATGAATAAGTCGGGTACGCTACGAAGGATAACGGCTGCTATTATGTAAATTACCGTGTGTATAATATCATTTTATTTTTGTCAAGTGAAAAATATATTTAAAAGATTACGATCACGATTTAGCGTCTCTGTTGATTTTGGATTCGGGTGGTACTGGCATTTGCAAGCAAAATGATCGGCCCGAGGATATTTCCCATGGCAGCTGTGACTGACATTCAGTAACATTCAGTAAGGGGTTGGAGGAGCCGGCATCACCATCACTTTAGTGACTAATGGCTTATCATAAACCAAACTATAGACCGGTTTACCGCTAGACTTGTTTTCGGCGAAAGCGTCGTTGGACCCATTAATATCGGAGCCCGCCTTCATTTGATCCACTTCGACGTTGCGCAATACCAGCGTTGTTTAAATCGGGATTCGAACTCACTTCATTCATAAATCGACAAAATGGCCGCATCCCGATCCGTGTTAAGCCGGGCGTTATTGAGAAATTTCAGAAATTTTCAGGTAAACAGCCATGTTAACAAGACCAAACTTTTTGATGCCATGATAAGCATATTCTTAATGCTGCAAATCGTAAATCTTACAAAAATTGTACATCTAAAGCCCCAAGTTGTTGTATCATACTGTCTCCATTCTCAGTATTCTGTATTCTAAACTTAAAGCAGGTTGGGTTCGAATCCCAGATATATTCATTATATACATTGCGTAATGAATATTTCGTCTTCTATTTAGGGTACCGCATTAATAAATCAAACGAGATTTCGTTCGTCGCGCCCGTTGAATACTGTGATATTGTTTGTACCGCAACAGGAAGCTTGGATAATTGAAAGATTCGGTAAATATCATCGTTTATTAGAACCGGTAGGTAACCCGCTATTTCCGTGTATTTTCCATAATCATTCGTTATAGCATGTTGATGCTGTATTTGATCTTCTTAACTTTAGGGTTTGAATATCTGTATACCGATCATAGACACTATTAAATACGTGCAAAGCTTGAAAGAAATAGCAATAGATATACCCGAGCAAAGCGCAATTACTACTGGTAAGGGTGAAACAATTTTTCAATAGAGTTGACATATTGAAACTAACTGTCTAGAGAATTGGTAACATTTGTTTTTGACTTTCTTACAGATAACGTGACCCTCAATATTGATGGAGTTTTGTACCTAAAAGTAAAAGATCCGTATAAGGTAAATAAATGAATCATTCGAACTGGTCCATATTGTGGGTTTTACCATCGAGTGAGTGGTTCGCTTACTGGTTTTATCACCTATAGAAACATATTGAAGTTTTCAATTCATTTCTGCAGGCGAGTTACGGAGTTGAAGATGCCGAATACGCTATTACACAACTCGCTCAAACCACGATGCGATCAGAAATCGGTAAAATTAGTCTCGACCACGTATTCAGAGAGAGAGAATCGCTTAACATCGCTATTGTCGGTGAGAATTGTTCGTTGGACTTAACATCCTTTTTCCTTAACGGCTTAAATCATCATATCGATAATGTTGATGTATATTTCTATTTCAGATGCGATAAACAAAGCTTCTGAAGCTTGGGGAATCAACTGTATGCGTTATGAAATCCGTAAGCAAATATTCCGCCCCGTTAAAACCGAACAGCAGTCGTCCGTCGGCAGGCCTGTAGCATTTGTTTCCTATTTTAGGTGATATGTCGCTGCCGGCAAGAATTCAGGAAGCCATGCAGATGCAGGTGGAAGCTGACCGAAAGAAAAGAGCAGCGATTCTCGAATCGGAAGGTATATTTCGATTGAGAGTACATAGACTTTCGACGAAGTTGATGAAGATTCTCGATGAAATTGTTTTTTCGATTTCAGGTATTCGAACTGCCGATATCAACGTGGCGGAAGGTAAAAAACAAGCGACGATTTTAGCTTCCGAAGCTTTCAAGACGGAGCAAATCAATCAAGCTGAAGGTAGGAAACTAATCTACAAAATATAAAGTCAATTCTCTGGCAAAAGAACGATGTCTTATGGTAATCATTTTAATTTACAATGGGCTAAATTTTTGTGATCAGAAAAACGAGGGTGGTGGACAATCAAGGGTGACAGGCTGTAACTGAAACCAGATAGTTTCAGATAGTCTATGTTTTGCTAAAAGCTATAGTCCAATTCAGATTGGATCTTAATAAGTTGTGGAACAGTGACACGATTAGAACCGTTGGAACCGGTTTAGAACCGTCGCCCTATATTAAATGTACTGTAATTTTCTTTTTAAAGGTGAAGCT
This sequence comes from Tubulanus polymorphus, assembly GCF_964204645.1. Lineage (NCBI taxonomy): Eukaryota > Metazoa > Nemertea > Palaeonemertea > Tubulaniformes > Tubulanidae > Tubulanus > Tubulanus polymorphus. The sequence goes on from NC_134029.1 coordinate 21,445,744, forward strand.
GAAGCGCTTAAGAACATAGCGAACGCACGCGCTGAAGCAATCAAAACTATAGCGAAATCCATCTCTGAACAGGTAATGGTCTGCTTTGAATTATCTTAGTTTTGACCATTTACTTGAAAAATTATGTACAGTATTACTGCATACATTGATTGTTACTTGTATCATTTTACAGGATGGGCCGAATGCAGTTTCATTGAACATAGCCGAGAAGTATATCGAAGCATTTGGCAAATTGGCGAAAGAAGGCAACACTGTATTGCTACCATCAAACACTGGCGATATCAGCTCAATGGTAACACAGGTACAGTATATTCAGATTCGGTCCTGAAACTATTCTCCGTTAGGGATTTTGTACTCATAAATTTGATAACTTTTCAGGCCCTGTCGATTTACAAAACTGTCGGCGTAGAAAAATCCAACAAAGATGAATCATGATAACAAGATACATTTACTCTATCTAGAGATTGGTAATAAAGCGAACTGACTCCTGGTACTGTTTGAATTCCAAATATCAACTTGAAACAAAGCGATAGTTAGTTATAAATATAAATATAAAACATTTATTATTGTACAGTAAAAATAAATTAAATGTGTCGTAAATTTTGGCATTTGACTTATTTCAAACACATTCAAGAGACCACAGCTTATTAGTTCTTGTTTTGTACTGAATATCGGACAAACTTAGATTTCTTCATCGTCGAGTGTAAGGCGCTGTTTGCTACCAAAATTCACCTCTGAAATGAAGAAAAGCACAGAATATTTGAAACCTGTTTGAACCAGGCAATCGTGTACACTTATAAGTCTCCAGTGAAGCACAGAGAAGCTTAGCGATGCAGTGACGGTACTCCGATCAACCACAAGACCCTTTTTCACGTAATTGGTGGAAAAGTTCTCTTTATTCTCGCCACCATGATTGACCACTACAAAAAATATTTACAACAAAACACCCAGTGTAGGATTTACATACGGTGCAGCATACAAAGGGCTAACTTAATATCTAAATAATAATATACAGTAGACTCCATTCTACTCGATTAGGTTGGGACTTTCAGATAGAGTGAGAAGATTTAGGATCCAAGAAAAAGGTTTTTGCTACTTGTAGGGTTGAGGAATCAACTGTATATTAGACACGTACTATAGAATCAAACTCACAATGCTAGATAATAGCGCTTCTATCTGAACTGTGTGTATCGTGAACACACAAGTTTTCACAAATTGCTGAAATTCAATGCCGAAAATTTCATTTTCACGTGAAAATAAATATGTTTGACTAAAAATAAAACGAACCTATATCGCACAGTTCGGCTAACAAAATCGAAACAAAAAATTGAGTTTAACAATAACAAAAACACAAATTCTTACAAAAATCAACAGATACAATTAATAATTTAAGGTTTGTGGAGATGAGATTCTACTTCGATTTAGTAGTTTAATATTTGATTCTTACCCTCCGGGTGATTCGATCGGTACTTAACGCTGGATTGATGCGAAAAGTTCCGCGATGCTATGAGAGCCGTTTGCGATGTAGCTGATTTACTGCTCGCTAGACTGTTGCGTCTGCTTTGAATATAGGTCGATACGCTGAAAAACATACGTAAGAGTAGTCAATATATCAGTAGTCCTTTTCATTTCACATTTTCTCACCAACCAGAACACGGCTTAATATGACTATGAAATTATGGGTCATCATTATTTCCAAGATGAGTTCATGTCAAGCAAAAAACAAAATGGCAACTTATTCAACTGGAGAAAATTAGGATCTAGATAGGTCAAGGATAAGTAGTAATAGTTTAGGATCTGGCATCGTTGACTCTTGTAGTTAGAACACAACGCTACCACAGCGTACTTGCAAGTTCGCATCCCAATTTTTGTGATTGCTCAGATTTTTTAAAAGAGTCCAGCGGATTCTTGCGTACACATCGAGGCAACTCATCTTAGAAGCAATGATGACCAGATTTATGCAGCTACAATGTATGCAAGACATTTAGGAACATATCTTTTCTTGATTAATTAGGAACAGAATTTGGTATTAAGGATTCCTTTGTATTCATATGCCTGCAAACTTACTGATTAATCAAATCTTCCAATAATTCCATATAATGTTCGAACTCTCTTTTTCCAAATTCCTAAAAAAATGAGACAGTAAATTTCAGATACTGCCGTATTTGAGTTAATCAGGTTGAAAAAACAGTCATCTATTTCCAAATAGAATTACAGTAGTCGAAACATAGTGAGTGGGTTTTTGATGGACTTACAGCTGGATCATGTCTCGCATGCTCATAAACATCAGCAAAATCGTGAATTAAATCCGTCTTGATTCCTTTTAAAGGTCCCGACTGTAGCGTTGTCAAATAATAACGTAAGTTCTGACCAGGTTTTCGGACCAATGTCCGGTCATAATAGCGAATTTCCTGATCTAAAATACAGTTCCATAATGAAGATCATTGAAGAATGAAGATCATTGTGTCGTATTGAAATTTCTAAAATCTTGAGCTTCATTTTTTTTAAGCTTTTACCTAATGAGGTCAACGAATCCATAGCTTTCATTCTGTACAAAAAATGCGTATCTAAAAACGAATCGAAAATTAAGGCCAAGACATTTCAAATGTTAAGGTTTTTGTGTCCAAATCGTCCAAGTAATCCAAGTACAGTAAACCTCACATAACTCAGACACGATGGGACTGGCATAATTGGCCCAAAAAATGATTTCATTTTTTGTTCAAGTTGGCCATATGCGAGTAAGGTGAGATTTTACTGTGGTTACGGCTCCAATTGTTTCTGCTAACCTTTCTCCCCGGTTTTAAGCGCCTCGGTATATTTTTGGCAAAGTAATTTAGGCTCCACTTTGATATCGGCCACTCGACGTAATCTTGATTCAATTTCTTGTTTTAATGCCTACAATACATAAAATATTACAGTCAATATATCATTATTTAATGAGATTCGTTGAGGGAATGAAATATAAAATCTGTACTCACGAAGGGAGCGTCTGCCCCGATTGCGCTGTGTGGAATTCGACTAGCACGGATTGTAAACCGGGTTATTTGACGTTTCACGAATAAGAACAAGATCAACGACACCTAGAAATAATAAACCAATCTCTAAAGCGAAGTGAGCGCAATTTTGGTCGCCTACGAATAATTTATGAAACTCATATCATAATTTATGAAATGTATGTCCAAGGCTCGAATTTAGTCTCAGGGCTCAGTTTTATAAATACGATTAAAGCCTAAATTGATTCTAAATAAACTGAATTAATGAAGAAATTAAATTGATTAGGGTTAAACCTTTTTGTGAAACTGGGCCCAGGTTCAAACCTAGATTCTCAATATACATCGTAAGTGTATTGGTAACTTACCAATGCTCCGCATGCTATGAAGAGCACTATACTGACATATGAAATCTCTCTCATGGCTTGTATTCTTCAATTACACTACTACTAAATCAAAACATTAAATTTATCATTAAACAGATATAAAGAAATATATCAAGACTTCAGTTTTGTCCTGTCCTGTGGCATGGTGGTTAAGGTGTTTGACTCACAACTGAGAGGTTGAGGGTTCGAATCTTAGTGAAACCATGCATTCAGGCAGGACACATATCAGCGTTCGTCGACTCACTGATTAAAAAAAAAAAGACGCTGTGGGACAATGCCCAACTACGGCGGGTCCTCCACATTACTCTAAAGAAGAAGAAGAAGGGTGTCCTGATGATTAAGGATCCTGGTGCTGCTGGTATGATGAGTAATAAATACATAAAAGACCAGGGCAAAAGAAAAGAACCAATATCATGATTTGAACATTTCATAAAGCTTGTAAGTTGGGTAGAATATAGTCAGAAACCTGTTGTCTGTCAGGTCATCCTTATTACCGAGATGATGTATTTTACCGAGATCAACCGAGAAGAAATTAAATATAGCATATTTATTTGGTTATTTATTCCTTATCGATTTTAACACTTGAAATCATGTTATATCAGTAATAAATACCTTCTAGAGTCATATTTTACATATTTTTTTTATTAAAAAAATTTTGACTTCAAATACGTAAACTCGGTTAGGAATAAAATTTCATTGAATTTGATTGATCGACGATCTCATCTCGGTATTTTTAAAGTTATTTTTCTACAAAATTATCCGACAAAATATGTAAAATATGACTCCCGCTGGTAGGAATAATAGGCGACTCCCAGCCATCTGAATAAGTCAGACCCGTTTTCACAACACAAACAACAAGTTAGTGGTTATAATAAGCGCATCGATCCGAAAAAGCTTACCACCAACGATAGCGTTCTGTAGCGTCAACGTTTGTCACCATTCATAGAAACAATGTCTAATTAGGTCCTGAAGTTTATCTTTTTCTAGTTACCCTTATAGTTCGTCCTAGAGTAGCCATTCAATCATTCATTCATTCATTCGGTCATTCATACACCTTTGTATACAGAGGGCGCTGAGAGCAAATAGTGGGCAACGTCAGTTGGGTTCGAACCCCTAAAGAATAGCAAATGGCAAAAATTATACAGGGATACTGGGGTTGGTCATTGATACTGGTTACATTTTCATTCACTGTCAATTGTGACAAGTCCCTGTGAGTTTTGCAGCTTTATAACTTTTCGTCTGAGTAGCTTTCCACATGGAGGATCTTCGACAACCAGAGGAAGGCACCGCTGAAAAAAATCATCTCTCTACAAATGATAACTTTGAAGGCGGCGTGTAGTTTGAACTGGATTGAACACATAAACGTCTTTGCAGTTCGACGGATATGAGGTGGCAAAAATAACGGATCCGGTTCCACAAATTAGCATTTGCATTGATCCTAAAGGACAGAATTATTTAAAATTAAAGCTGAAATATTCTGACTCATTAATTATAATGTATACCCTAATTGATCCTTATAGATCATTAATATACCGTAATTCATTTCATAAGAATTCACGGATATATTTCACGGATATATTTCTATACACTATGTTTATTCTCACGAAAGATTTATTCGCCAGTAAAACATGAAAATAATGGGGGAAAATAAATTTCTTATTTCACACTTTCAACTAGATTAATCTTCGTTTCTCGGCCCTGCCCACAGTTGATTGACCATTGATGCGGACACAAATTGATATTACACTGTATTAATTTGCATCCAGTGAGACGGCAAATGGATTTATCCAGTGAGACGACAAAAACAGAAAATCATCCTTTTAGCATTAGTGTAAAATTGATGTATACATATTGAGATAGAATAGTGTTATAAACGAATGCAGGTTCCAGCAGAAGATATGAATTTAAGTCGAATTGAGATTGGTACACCGTATCATAGTAACATCTACATCATGTCTTTGCACAACAAGTCCGCTAGGCCTCGTAGAATTGCTCTGATCACGCTGCCGATTCTTTTCTGCCTTGGCTTTTTCGGCAATTCGGCTACTATCCTAGTGATGACAAGTAGAAGATTTCGTCGTTTCTCGTATGCCAACTACCTCATCTTTTTGGCGATCAACGATTTTCTAATTTGCATTAGTTCGATTTTGATGCCGGTCGTACAGTTTCTACTCATGCGCGTTCATGTATACATATTGAATTCCAAAATTAGTTGTCTGATTTATGAATGCGTGATGGAGGTTGCCGCTAGTAACAGTTCTTGGTTAATCGTAGCGGTATCTGCAGAACGGACAATAGCCGTGCTCTTGCCATTCACATCTCGTTGGGTGTGCACCCCCAAATTTGCGCGAGTAGCCACCGCCATACTCTTCGGAGTAAACATAGCGGTCAATTGCGGACCTGTTAGTGCCATTATGATGTATTCCGGACGAGTTTGTATCTACGAATTATCGGATCGAACCAAATTCTCTATATTTTTTGCCTCTTATACTTTCGTATTTCCGTTAGTATTAGTAACTATTTGTAACGCGGCTATTATCATTCGATTACTCAGCGGACCGAATCTAGAGTCGACTGATGATAAATCTGCCAAAACAAAACGGACAACTATCATGCTTGTAACAGTTTCACTTGTATTTGCGGTTCTCACATTTCCGTCAACTGTCACAAATTCACCGATTTCAAACGATCCAGTAAAATATTTACTCGTAAACTATTTCTCTCAACTGCAATGCATGAACTACGTCGTCAATTTTTACATATACCTTCTATCGGGTAGCGAAATACGTAAATATTTCATCCAGAAAATTTACCGCAATCACCGAGACTCGGTTCTACAGATGTGAGTCAATCATGACATTTACCCTTTGCTAGAGTAATATATCATTGAAATATCGGTCTCAACATTGTTAGGATCATGGACGGATTCAAAGGCCAATTTTGAAGGACTTGTCTCATCCCAATACGGCACTTAGATGCCCAAAAGCATTATTATGTGTACTCCCCTTTGAGCGGCCAGTTTAAAAGACTTGTCACATCCCAAAAGGGCACTTTGTCCACAAAGGTAATAATAGGGGCACTACTGCATTGAAATATACCGATTAGATTTGTTGACAAAATAGAAAAGGGCACTGTCAAAAAAAATTTGATGGACTTGTACAAGCCTCACAAGTCCCCCTGAATCGGTCCCTGGGTCCAAACCTTCATACAGATTCCGAAAAATGTTGTTAGTTGCAATGTGTAGATATTGGAGATTAAGTCAATTTCAGGAGTTCAATGCCTTTAAATTCCTGAAAGACAACAAAATATTGGAAGAAAAAATAACTAGGCCTAAAACATATATTCTAATCATCCAATCATTTAATTGGATAATATTTGATCATAATTTATTTTCACATTTTTTCACAAGACAAGTCCATAGTTTCAGCTTTAAATTCAACCTTTTCATCAAGTACCCTTCTTTCCAAATGGATTCATCTTCGACAACCAGGAGGAAGCACCGCTGAAAAAAAAAACCAGAAATAAATCACATTACCTCAAAACATAACTCCTCCCTGCATATATGGCAACTCTGAAGGCCGTGTAGGTTAGTATGAGTTGTGTAAATTGTTCATGTACATTAGGAAAATTTAAACCGCCAAACCAGGAAGATATTAATATAGAATTTACCTAGTTACAGAGCCACCAGTAGAATATCCTTCTTCGAAATCTAGAATTTAGAACACAACAAAAAAACATGATGAATCATGACAACATTCCAGCACAAAAACGTTTGATGAAAATAACAATATCATGAACAAACTAACCTGCTATTTCCTTCAATAATTCTGTCATATAAACGTCTTTCAGTGGCTTCGTTTGCTGTATTCTGTTTTGCTCTTCCAAGTCGCATTGTTTCTTCCACGCTTCATATATCGACAAACCCATCCATTCTATTTCCTCTTTCTGAAAATAAAATACAAAATAGCAAAATGATGAGCGCAAATAAATCTTTGATCAAATCTTCGAATTAGATTTCTGTTGAAGTTGAAATCAGTCATTAAATCATGTGGGAAGGAATTCTAATGAATTTGGGGCTGATATTAAGAACAGTGATAAAACTGAAGCCCAAACGTCTCGACTTAAATCTTTTTACAAAGATTCGAATGTGATATTATCAATGACATTGGCCTTACGCCAATTAATCTTGCAGAAAATTGAAACTTGACAGGCTCGGTAGAATTTCAGCACTGTAAGTGGATTTGTCAATGGAAACGCATTGAGAGAGAACAGTGAGGACATTGTCGCGGGTGCAGTAGAGTGAATGATTACAACAACGAATGACAAATAAGTATAACTTATGAAACGTGACTTCAATAATGATCATCTGAAGTGAATCGGGTGTTAAAAGTGAATAACACGAGTCCTTCATTCTCTATAATTGCCAATGCAGATTGAGTATCGATAACCTATCGAAAATTTTACTCGTACATGAATCCAAAAATTAATGTTAAATTTTGGACGCTGGGGCCGGTTTTAAAGACTGGTATTAACTTTAGCCCGGGAGCTAACCGAATTCATTTTCAATTGATTTAACCACCTGGTTAAAGTTGATACCAGTACCAGAAGATTATCACCAATACTTTGATGTAATTCAAGAAAACTCTTCAAAATTTAATTCATTGAAGTCCACGAACCTATTAAAAAACTCACAGATTAAAGGTTTAGATAAAGTGATTGTATTTTTGTCACCGGCACTTTTTTCCTCCTTAAACCATGCATAACCTCGTATAAATGACTGTTTGATTTTTGTCTCCAGATATTTCACGTGTTTTATTGTGTGCACGGCTCGATTTCACCGGAATAAAGTCAATTCAAACAGAACGTTGTTTTGATTATAACTGTTCATCTTACCATGTAAAATAACACGCATTCTCACACTGTGGAAATGTTTAAAAATCGAAACGTGTTATTGAATAATTCATGCGAACTGTCACTTCGTGTGACAAGACTTTCTCAACCGACAAAAGTGTGCATTCATGTTCGATCGTACAAATGAAAAGGATGGCAAAAAATTCAAATACTTGCTATCTAATTAGAATACATGTTTAGAAAATGAAATCTCTGTAAGGAAATCAGAACATAAGCACACATTGAATCTAGCTATTATCAAAACATTCATCATAAAGGATATACTCTTGATGATTTCAGAGAAATAGTTTCGTGAGCAAATAAAAAAAAAAATTCTGATAAAAATCGAATAAGTCTGAGGTAAATTAGCATTCATAATGCTCATTGTAGCTCATAAGCTGCATTCAAACCACATTTTAAATCTAGTCCGTTCCAATTTAGAACCCAACCAAGCGAAAGGCCAGTTCCATTTTAAAACAACCAACTTAGATTGACTAAAAAGACCGATCCGGCTCCATTTTGAATTTCAGGACTATTTCTCTGCGTGTGATAACAATTGATTTAAAAACATGTGTGAACGCAAAACATTGATTTGGTCTGAGCCAAATTAGTCCATTTAAAATCGGTTCATCGGTCTGGGTATATTATAACAGACTAACTAGTGATAGTATTTACGCAACAGAAATAAAACATTTTTACTAAAAAATCAAAACCATCAGTTGTCCATATTCATTCTCTAATTGTACATAGTACAAAAAAACCCCCAAATATTCGTAACTAAATCGGTAATGAATCGAGTAGGACAGTGAAAGTGTTGATTTGTATATTTATCGCTACGATGTGAAACCAGTTATTCTAGCGAGTATATTGATCAGGTCAGACCACTGAGAAGGCGCCAGACCAATGACACTCGATTAATCTACCTCTAGCTCGTCGAGTCGTTAAAAAAATATCAGCCATCATCCTCGTCGTCGTCGCGTCACGCGAGCGAGAATATTCCGCAAGAGGAGACGGATATCGGCGACGATGGACGCCGGCGACGTCGACAAACTGTTACAAAACTTCCAGCGGAAATTGAGAATATTCGAAGAGAAGACGAACGTCGCGTGTCAACGTCGTCGTCGCAACGATAAGAAAATTCGCGGCCACAATTCGGAAAACGATTTCGAATATTTCGACTTGGACGAAAGTCTGAAAGACGGATATTTACCGTGCACTAAATTCAAATTAGATTTCAGGTAAGAGTAGGACGTAGTCACACTGAGTCCGCGTTGAAACGATCGTAAGATAAAATCCCAGAAAAGAAAAGACACGAAAGAAAAAGGAACACCAGCGCTCAGGTATTCCTTACGATGACTTTTTTTAAATTCAGAACAAGTAGCTATCAATGATTACTCCAAGCATGAATTATACTCAAGCAACCTTTTGGAGTCACTTTTTTGGACTTTCTTCTATGAAAATTTTCCAATTTTTTTTCCAATTTGACTTTATGTAAGGTAGGAAGGAAGTGTCTCGGTGAAAATTGAATATGATTTCCACTTCTTCCAAAGAAAAATAAGCTTGCGGGTGTTTTAAAATGGAATGAAAACATGGGACCCAAGCCATCGCGTGCTCGATTATAATGAAATTAACATAAATCACATTTATTGCTCCCACTTAACATTAAACCATGCAACAATATAGGTGAAATATTCGTAACAGTCGATCGTTTCAAAAAACGCACAATAAAACTCGAAATATAGAATATAACTTAAATACTTAGACCGTTTAGTTTAAATACTGCGTGAGAAAATATCGAATGTTTCGACTTCGTCAGAGAGAAAATTGATTCTTTTACAAATCTAGGCAATTACGCTTTAAGTGTCGGACAAATAATTGTGCCACCATTATATAGCGAGATATGAATACATTCATTTTAATATGATTCGAGATTGATATCAATGACATTGAATTATCATGAAAATGTTATGGCTTTATGAAAGCTTCTTATGTCCACAGTTCTAACTGAAGTTATAAGTCAAAATTGTGTTAGCAACAACATTAAACCTCAAAGGAAGATTGAATCCCACTGTCTAGAGTCCACGATCGAATAGACATTTATTAAGAAAGGGCACTTTTTCATCGTCAATAGGGGCACTCTCTTATTGAAGAAGGGCAGATCTTAAATAGGAAGTGCTATTCATGAAGTGATCGGGTACCTGAATAAATCATTTCAAAATTCCCTTTTTTATTTTACAAAAAAATAAACATGAAAATTCTATCCAAATTTCAATAATCTTAATCTTTCGATAACCTAAATTTTTCTACACTGGTTTTTTGAAGGGCACTTTTTTAGGGGATTCGTGCTAACCATTAACATTAACTCGTTTTGGAAGTACAGAGAGCATGCTTATGAATTCAAACTCTAGGTATCTGACTTAGACGGTTAAATCGAAGAAACGTAACTGCGAAAAATCGCATCACGCACGTAAGATTTGAGAATCAGAAAACTGAGAGTTGATACTGCAATAATATCGGAGTTAATGTTGTCACGTTTAATAACGTTGGTTTCCACTTGTTGGCATCGCGCGAAACTTCACGAAAAACACATATTAAAAAGCGTCGCTATGAAAAAAATGCCGATATAAAATGCAGCGTTAATATCCTATGATCTTACAAATACGTACGTACACATGAAAGAACACGAATTTCACATTAATGACATTTATTGATGTATGAATCGTTCGGCCGGCGCCCCCGTAGCTTATTAATATTCCACCGCGTATAGAGTGAGTGCGTGAAATCGAAATATTTTTCAAACAATTCGTTCTAACGTCGAAATTCTTCTATATAAAAAAATCAACATAAAAACTACGGTTTTTTTACCGATAGTAAAAAAAAAAACAACAAATTCAGCGTTTAAGAATCTGATTTGACCATTTATGAATTATCGACTATGAAGTGAAAGGAATGTATTTTCTAATTCTTTCATTTTTCTCTACTTAAATTCTATTTCACAATATTGCAAATCGTGAGAGTAATATAACTATATGTACATAACCGAAATTCAGAAAACAATACCGGTATATCAAATAGATATTTAAAGTTGTAATGACAGTGTAAACAGAAATAGATGTAAATATTGAGAAGTAATAACTTTAGTTTCAGAATTGTCTACATATATTAGCATAATTTTCCTTCTTCCAAAATGCATCAACATATATAAATAGCAAATTAGGTTTTGTCATTGACTCATTGTGTATTCATTGTTTATTAGGAAGGACCCCCGCGTTTACACCCATGTCTACACACCACCCATCTCCTCCCATCATCATCCAAAGTATCAACATGACTTTCAACTCGAGCGCAATTTTGCACTTCAGGCGTATTGTCGAAAGTGAGATCTTGCTGTTCGGACCCTGTGAGATGCTAACACATTCTGTGCCTGTAATTAGTTAATAAGTTATGATAATTTATCCGTAACCTGCATGAGGCCATCTGTTATGACAGGGAAAAGTTTCTACAATATATCTTGTGTAATTTCTAAACGATCACCTGGTTATACCAAAGAATGACCATCTGCTCTCCAAAATATCATCCCAATTTTTATCGAGATATTCAAATATCCACTGCTATTCAATCAAAAACAAGACAAGGCTTTTTAGTGTCGAGCTTTATGTCGTAGTCCTAAAACAAATGATTTTAAATTAAAAGAGCCCGTTGTGATTAGGAGAAGCACGCCTCAAATAGATTCTTATATCAACGCAAACTTTCATTTCTGCTCCTCATCAAAGATCAACTCAGTCAATGTATTTACAACATTTTTAAACCGGCTCTTTGAAGTCCGGTGAGGCAGTTACAAAAATAAACACACTCAAAAGTTTACTCCCGATAAATCTAGATTAATCGAGGATAATTAAGGAACTTTTGAAAATAACAGAAGCCTTTGACAGCATGAATGATAACTGTTACTTTGACACCAGGGTATGTTTAAGCAGTGGATGAATCAATTTAAAACTTGTGACACACAAGTTCAATTTCATATTCGCCACCATTTTTAAGTGACCACATGATCTCATTCATGCCAGGCTGATATGGTAATTAGGCAAACCCCAATGCACACACAGTCCAATCACAGACTTGTTGGTGGCTTGTCTGCTCAAGCGGATCTGAGCTGGGTTCAATAGCCACGTGTAATTAGGAGGGCATATAATAGACACACTGAGTGGGAAGTTTAAAAGTGACCAGTCTGTTACCAGTCTCTTAAATGTTCTGATCAGGTCAGACAGACACGCTATCTACGTATCTACATATCTGTCATTGTAATTACGCAATAAGGATTCAGACGTAATTCATAACTGAGGAATATCTATATATTTACAAGGTAAGTTCATGCAAGAAAATGAAGTTCATATCACTGTACAGTATAATCTACTAAGGGATGATTGATGGTCTATGTATAAAACTACAAAGTTTGTGGCACCAAGTTCTAATCGACCTTATTCAACGCTGATGACAGAAATTCTTTACGATGAATTCAAATCTTCTTTGCTTTCTAGTACTTCATAATGCGTTATGGCACCTAAATATTCTTAAATCTAATGCCTCCAAATTATGTATAGCTCGTTAAGATATTTTTGCATCGTCTATTTCATTTTCGGACTTTTTATTATCATAGTGGGATTCTCTCTACATCGCGTCAACACGGATATCTACCAATCGTGATTTTTACATCATATCGTATACATTCGAGAAAATGAATTTTGTAACTGGGAGCATTTAGGGTCGATAGAGTTTCTGTCACCAAGCTGTAAGGCTAATTAGTTAGTTTCCTAATCGTTGGTGGTAAGCTGTTTATAATCAGATGGGCTTATACGAATGTGGTTTGTGAAAATATCCGATCGTGAACCTAAACCACAGACAGGCTACCGACTATATGGCTAATGTACTTGTTTCAAGACTGATGACAGAAATTCTTTTCAATTAGTTAAAATCTTCTTTACATTCTAGTACTTCATATGCATTACAGCACCTAAAATATGTTAATAAATTATTCTGTCTACACATCATAGATTGATAGATTTTTTTTTTTTACTTTTTCACATCGTATCATATACATGATGTGTGTTAGGCCTATGTGATATTGGAACGTATTGAATATAGTAAATTGGATATTTTTGCCGGTTGATTTAACGCGACATAACCTGAGCTGATCGGATAAACCCGCACTGCAAACAAACGATATACAATACAATCGATTATTCCTGCTTCGGATCGTAAGGTAGAAAAATCATTCCGGATCTGCCTTCGAACCTGTTGCTGAATAGAATATCCATATTTCAAAAAGGTTACTGTCTTTTGGCTCGAACCTTGGCCCAATTACTCATTCAGGAATCGTGTCTTTTTTCGAACGATTAACACCAGAAAAGAAATGTGACATATGTATAATTTACAAAGATCTCAAGAGAATGTCGAAAAGTGAAATTCGTGTAGCTTTGAATATAAGGTAGTTAGTAAATATGTGTGTCATGTATTGTCTATTGAGGAATCAGCCTCAGGCATTATTCTGACTCAATCATTGTCATTTCATTGACTAAATAGTTAATTACTGTCAATCAGGATTAATTGTCATAAATATAGGAATTCCAAACTATCTCAAATCAATGCGGCTATTGAGTCGTGACATTACAGGCTGTGCCTTTAAGTGATCTGTGTAAGGTGTTTTTACACTTAAACAAGAAACTCAACATATTTCTAATGAAGGTAATTTCGAATGAATATCTACATTCTATTTTCAATCATGTTTGACATATGGCATCCATCATGAATATAGCGCTTCCATCATATGATGAAGACTCACCAGTCCAGGTTTCAAACAAAGTCGTAAACATTTAAATACATATATTTGTTCTTCAGAGATTCTTAGATAAACTGTAGAGTTATATTCATAAAAATCTGAATAGATTACGTGAGTCTGCTGCGTATGATATAAGTCATATGATTTGATTATTTTTCCTGGTTAGTGGCAGGTTAGACATATTATATAACAAGCGCCAGTCATGTTTAATGTTATTACAGGGACCTTAAGAACACGCCTTAAACACATCATCCTAAACACACAATCAAATACATCCCGAAGTAGCTATTTTCGGTAACGAAATGTTTGACACTATTTGCAATTCTCGCTGGGAGTCAAATTCAACATCTGATGAACTTGTTCGTTTTTCTATTTTAGGCATGTTAAGAAAAGCGATTTAAAAATGGCTGTAGTTAATGGTCAAACTCATAGTTCAGAATCGGAAGATGGAATCTGTATTCAACAAGCTATCCTCAACGCCAAACAGAGAATGGTAAGCCACCTTACATCTAAAATATTGATTCCTTCATCAAGATCAATCCTGTCTCAATGGAAAGGCCATTTCTAGCAACTTTCGAACGTCAATGAAGTTGGCACAGGTTAATAGTACAAACATAGTCCTCCATAAAATGTCGCTTGCGACAATAAGGAAGTTGATATTGAGATTAACGGTCAACATTGAGATAGAAAATGAAATGTTTATATAGACTCAGATTTCTGAATACAATGTAGCATTGTCTCAGTATACAACCACCAGTTTACTGACAAATCTAATGTTCTTTAAAACTCTTATATCATAAGCCGGGCTTCAGGGTAGCTTATATTCATATTGACAACTAACACTGTCTTTTCTCGAAGTCAGCGAGCTATACTAAGATTAGTTGTTTAAAATCTTATGTCGAATAGAAATCATTTGCTCATAGAAACCCATGTTTTTATACCGTGATACACGAGAATTCATTGATTCAGTTGATCCCCACACAAATCAAATGATTTTCAAACAAATTAATCAAGGCTTATTGTTATTATCAATAACATGATTAACTCAGTACGAACAATTTAAAACCTGTTTTTGCAAGTATCTGGTTTTTAGCCTTTAATCCTATTCACGAATTGGATTATTCTTAAACCCAGTTCCAGCCACACATATTAAACCCATCCGCCTATTCTTTAAGACTAGATCCTGTTAATAACGTTGATCTTATTCCGGATTAAACATGGTAATACTCAAGCTTTTAATTCATAATTTAATCCAGTAGTGCTCTGAAATTTTCCTAATCCTCATTGATAGTACAGATCCTGTCACTACATGCCGCCTACTTTTCATAAATTGGATGATCTTAATAAACCTCTAGTCAATATCCCTTTAACCAGGGAAGTGTAATTACACTTCCCTGCTTTAACTTACAATTAATCTCATTCCACTACAACAGACAGCACTGGCCCTGTGGGTAGTGCTTAAGTGTGAAACTGTGAAAGTTTGTCTCTAGCTACCAGAAATATCTGTTGTCTCCAACACAACTGTATGAAACAACAGTAGTGTTGTATTCATTGACAGTTTTTCATCATCTAATTAATCGCGATGCTTAAAACTATCGTGACTGAAGAATCAAGATTTTAGTTATCACTGTCCGGTCGCGGATGAAACTTGGTGCACATTATCAAGCAGTCTATTTTGGAATAAGTTTCGCGATGATTCATGTAATTATAATTCAACCAGTCTACCGGATATCATAGAAAGGCTGTAAGTTTAAAACCCACTAAAAACAAATTTAAAACGAAATTTATTACTCAAGAATTAACAACTAAAGAACTCTGATTGTGGTCACTAGAAAGAGTCTTACACATCATGTCTTTACTTTTAATTCTTGAGTTATAAATTTTGTTCGAAACCTTTTAAATTTTGTTAGCGGGTTTTACACTTATGATCTATTATTCTCCTCATCAAGAGTCTCGGCTGTTTAACTATAGAAAGACTGAATCATAATTTAATTTCTATTCTAGTTGAGTCTTGTGCACGAAGAGAACAATTTCAAGAAAGATATCAAAGAGATACAAGGCATATTCTACAACTTGATCGCCGAGCTGGATCGATTAGACCAAGGAGGAAAACAACCGCTGGAGGGCGCTGGCGGAGATATACGACGGTCAGCGGATGAAGGCGGCGGAACGTCGAACAGCAGTCGGTGGGGAGATAACTCGTTTTGCGGAAGCGAAGTCGACGTGGCGGCGCTGAACGACAGTCGAACCAGGACTTCTCATCGACGTCGAAATAGTATGAAAATGGGTCAACGCGTAATTCAAAGCCCGAAGAACGGCGCGCCGAGTATTTCATCGTCGTCCGGTGGATCGACGACGAGCGACTGCGACTCGTCGGGTAGCGGCGCGATCGCGCGTCAACGTTCCGGCGTACGACTCGGTATGTCGATCGTGAAACGTCGTAACAGTTTCAACCAGAATTCATCGACGGCGACGACTTCCGAGCGCGAATCGTCGTTACCGCCGAAACCGTCGTCGTCGACGACGACGAAACCCGATCAGCAGACGCTGCTTAATCATACTTACGTCGTCGCGAACACGAGTCCGAAAAACCTCGCGAAAAAACAGGTTTTTGAAACCGATATCGATCAGACGTTTTCGCCGCAGTTGACGAGCACGATGGTTAACAATTCTCCGAATATATCTCTGATGGGATGTTCGGCGCCGCCGTCTCCGGCTAGTCCGATTCGAACGCCGACGACCGCCGATTCGTCGAGTTACGATTCCGATGCGAACGCGGTACCCGGTCGCCGGGCGACGAAACGCGGCGACAATCTATACAAACTGCACGTTCAGCGAATGAGACGAACGCCGATCAGATCTCCGAACCGAAATCACGATCCTCACTCGCCGGGAATTCTCAAAGCGTCACCGGCGGCCGAAAAACTTTACAAGAAGAAAAACGAAACCCAGAATAAACGGAGGAATTTACACACGAGTTACGCGAGTTCCGACCGCTGTAACGTGAGTTACAATTCGGTGAATCGCGCGAATGAAACGCTGCCGCCGAAAACACCGGTGAAATCGCCGCGAGTGACGTTCGTCGACGAGGTTTACAAACGCGTAAATAGTCGCGCTTCGACGTCGAGCGAAAGCAGCGATCTGGAATATGACTATACGAC
Organism: Tubulanus polymorphus; assembly: GCF_964204645.1. NCBI lineage: Eukaryota > Metazoa > Nemertea > Palaeonemertea > Tubulaniformes > Tubulanidae > Tubulanus > Tubulanus polymorphus. The sequence continues at coordinate 21,463,007 of NC_134029.1, forward strand.
GGCTTATAAACCAGTCCCACTGCCGCAACTAAACCCGTTACAGAAAACCAGCTCGATGCCGTCGATTTCTTTGATCGGCGATAAACGACGCCGAGGAGCGGCGGCGGCAAACTGTTCGAGCGATTCGAGTACGAGCGATTTCAGCAGCGATAGTTCGTGTTCGAAATGTACGACGATCGACCGTTCGAATCGAGCTCCGCACCCGACGCCGGAGGACACGATCGACGATTCCTCGTTCATGGCGCCGCCTCGTCGGTGTTTCAACACGCCGAACTCGACGTGCTCGACGGTCTGGGACTCGGAGTGTACGTCCGTTTTAACCGAGGTCGGATTGGCGTTGGAAGCGTGCGACGAAAGCGACGCCGCGTCGAACCGCAGCGATTACTTCGCCGACCTGGATCACGTCGAAAAGGAATTTCGAAAGTGTCGCGATAACGGAGCCGACGAGACGTACGCGAAATACATGAGGCTTATCAACGATTTCGAGAGACAGATGAAACGCAGCGCGACGTACGGGAATCCGTTAGCCGGAAAAACGGGAAAGAATCAGCACTGTCAGAATCACGACGTCCATATGGCGCTCGGCGAACCGTGTTCGTTATATCTAGAAGAAACTTTGACGCTGCTCGAAAGTTCGAAATTCAATGTCGTCGTCGACCAGTTATCCGAGAGCGGATTCGAAAGCACGCATAATATCGATAGTAGTTTAGATTCGACCGTCGTTACGGACGCGAGTAGTATCGAGGGCAGCGCTAAGGGTTCGTTCCGTCGAGCGGCGAACGACGTCGATATGAGACGAATGATCGGTATGATGCAATACGCGAAACAATTAAAACGTCAAGTGAAACGCGACGACGCGGGCGAAAATACGAAACCGACCGTCACCATTCGTAAAAACGAAAAACCGAACGAACGTTGTCAGAAATTGTCGTTACCTTCGATGACGCGACCGAGGGTACCGGCGTCGCTCGAAGTGACGATCAACTCGACGCCCGATATGTCGGCGGTGAAGACGTCGCCCGAAATGGACGCGACCGATTGTTGCCTGCTCGACGCCGAACACACGATGATGGAGCATAATTTTCAAAGCTGCCACGGACGCGACTACTGCGAATCTCTCTCGAGCGGCAGCAGCGACAGTTTCTCGACGACGATCACCGAGAAACGCCAGCCGATTCCGACGAATACGCCGGAATCCAGTTACGAACCGTCGCCGGAATTTCCGCCGCGCGATAAAAAGCGTATCGAACTCGGCGCGTCGCCGACTTCGACGTCGGTCAGTAGCGATAATAATTCTCGACTTCAAACGCGTCCTCGGAATAACTTACGTCAAAATATACACAATCGTAAAAACGTCGTTAGTAATGCGAGTTACCAAAACGCGATATCGCAACACCCGTGCAAAACGCCGGGATTAAGTCCGATCGTGAGTCCGGTTTCGGATAATAGTAGTAATCCGGCTCATCGTGCGCCGATGAACACGCCGACGGGCTCGCAAGAAACGACGCCGGCTAAAGCGCAACCGCAAGGTTATAAACCGGGTAGTATACGGTCTCATAATACACGCGGATTACGCAAACAATTAAAGTTCAATACGCCGAAATTTAAATCGCCGTTAAAACGAAAGAAATATCGCGTCAACGAAAAAACCGCGACGGAAACCGAGACGGAACGCTTACCTCGGCGAGCTGTCAGCATGAAAGCGAAAAAAGTAAAAGACAGTTTGTATCTCGCGCGTCACAATCGTCGGAAATCGGAGCTGATGCTTCCACCGGCTCATCCACCGGTTCCACCGCCGCCGCCGCAGAGTCAGCCCGTCAACCCGGCTGAACTGACCGCTGAAGAAAAAGAACTAGCGTACAAAAAGAAAAAGGGACTGAAAAAGAAACTGAAACTGTTCAGTAATTATTTCAATCGAAAAGATCGTGACTCGTACCCGGAATTACAAATGTTAGCGCAGTTATAGCACAGCACGGATTTCATCACCGGGACGTAATGTGCTGTTATAATATGGTGCTATGTAACTAAAATTGTTTTTGGTTTCTGGAATTCTATCGTATTCAAAGATGAGAACTTGCGTGAAATTATTTATCAGCGGGATGCAATAACCCGTGAGCTGTAAATATTTCTAGGTGTTCCGCATCGAGTCAAGTGGCCACGATTTGCCAAATATATTTTTGCTGAAAATCATAGCGGAAAAATAATCATTCATTAAAACTTTTCATTTCATTGCCATTTCATCATCGCGATAACTGCCAAAAAATTTTCTGAAAAAAAAAACGAAGTATCTTCTAACTTACGTAATTATCATAATTATTGATAATAAAGCTTGAAGTTCAATTAGAATTTTAAATGAAGTTTGTTTTTTTTTAATACACTGAATAAAAGAACTGTTAGTTTTTATACAAATTCCAATATTCTTTTTCATCATCGACATCGGCTGGTGTATGCCCAGCTTTGCCCTTAAGAAATATCTCATATATCTCAAGGATAATCAGAAAATCTTAAGGATATCAGAAAAACAAACGAAATATCATCCACTCTCCACATCCTGAATGTCATGAATCTATGAACCACAAAAATACAGAAAATCCAGCAGCAATCATTCGTAAAATGAAAAAGTGCAAGTTTCACTTGTATTTATTACCAGTACTTAAAATATGTACAGTTACACACTCATCAAAAGGATATTCTTACTATCAGATTGAAAACAACCTTAAGTAAGTTGTAAGAGGAAAGGACAGTTTTCAATAGTATCAAGTTCAGACATTAAGAACACTTTGCAACAATGTCTACCTTTGGGCTACAAAAAATTGATACCTTGTTTCTCATTTTTTGCTAAGCTTAAAAGTTGAATAGCCGCTTATCTACCCCGTACATTACTTTTTTTCAAAATCATGATCAAGCTAACCATAACGGACTCGGCAGTTAGAGAAATGAACTGATAACAAATATCATTGCAGTTTACGAGTAACCTGGCCCAAAACGAGGCATCATTTTATTTGAGCCTAATCTATTATTCATATGGAGCTTACCGGAACCATGAACTGTTTATATTTGTTGAAGATTTTCTCCCTTTTCGCTTCATCATTTGGCAACAATGATTGATCGACGAGAGCCGTCAGCATTTCACGCTTTAATTTCATACCAAGATCCGAAACGAGATCTACTTCATGTGTCTACAATAGAGAAATAGTTAAATGGTTTAATCTGTCAAATGATGCGGAAAACACGCTTGTTAATCAGGACCCAGTTCCACAGTTGTGAGTTAAGATTTGACTCGGAGTTAACTCATTGAAAATGAACTAATTTTAACTCAGAGTTAACTCTAACTCACAACTGTCAAGACTTAAGACCAAAAGTGGGCTTAAATCTTAAGACTGATCTTAAGTTGTTAGATTGGCTATAGAACTAAGTTTGTCTTAGACCAGTCTTAAGTCTAAGCCCAGTCTATGGAACCGGACCCAGATGCGTGGTATTGATAGACAATCTGCCGGTGAAAAACAATGATTCTGCTTGGCTAGATGTATAGCCTGGTGGCTGCTTAACGGCAACCCGTCCGCCCAAGAAATCTTGAGCGGTGTAATGAACGTCTGCAGCCAGGGTTTGTGTTGGTGGCGCCGCGCATCGGCGTGAGGCAATCAAACTCTGGCAGGTGAGGATGGAAACACTTATAAACAATCCAATTCAATGAAACTTTCACCCTGTACCTGTAATATGTAGAAGTCAAACCCGTAGGAATCATCAATCAGATCTAAAGTGCGAGGGGTCACAACTATTGACATCCAACGATCTAGAATTTCACTATAAAAGTCGCGCATCTCTAATTTGGGTCGCCAGAATCGGGGTTGCCTGGAAATATTTGAAATGAAAAAGAATATATCGGCAAGCGAATATTTCGCAAAACAGCGATTAAATCCGTAGTTACAACGCACCTTCTAGCCATTCCCTTTTTGTAGAAACCAAACACAATGCCTTCACCGCCCCATAGACCTTGTTTCGATTCTTTCGGATGCAAGGCTTTGATGGGAACATTCAGGTTATCTTGTCTTCTCCTGAAAATATGGAAATGGAATAAAAGACGGTTAATTAAAGCACTTGATAATATAGGGAGCCAAGTACATGTACAGTATAGACAGAGAGGGCCATTGATTTCTGTACAGGTAAAGCCTGGTTTGATAAATGGAAGTTGAGTCATTGGAACTGAGACTTTATGGAAGAAATTTGGTTCAAAGTACCAAGTAGAAATATAGGCCCATTAGGATATAGGCAATGATAATATATCAGTAGTTTACTGTATAGCCTAGTAATAGGCCTAGAATACTCTCTGCCTTGGTCCTTATATACTAACTTTTCTCCAGTTACCGGACAGCGGTAGTAATCCGGAGCTGGTCGCCAGTGAACTGGTTGTTGAGGTTTTGTGTGGCGTTCGATGAAGCTTTGTTTGAAATGTTCGGGGAGGCGCATCATGATTCCGTCGTTCCACGGCCAGCGTCCATTTTTCAAATGTTCGGTCATGAACGGAGTCACTACGTAGGGTAAGTCTTTGAACGTTAATCCTTGCTTCCAATAAACTGAAAATAAATCAATAATAATGTAGCCGTCATAAAATGAATAGCCTGGTGGTATTGGTAAAGGGAACACCGCAACTGTTTTTTCAGTAATTAGTACAACTTATTTAACCAAAATATGACATTTTAAATATGTATTTCGACTCGTACGACATTTTAATCACATTAATTGATCGACTCACCATTATGGAACTTTTTTAAATGCGCCGCCGCCGTCATTCCGTAATTAGTTCAGCTAAGATTTCATTAAGAAACGGAGAAAATTAGTCTTTTAATTGCGCCCGACAAGAACCGTAAAGTGCTGCCACCATTAGTTTCAAGGTCAAGTGGAGAAACAGCTATTTTTATTGAATTATGCTTGAATAAACTGAAATAATTGCTTTATTACATTAATTCATCGCCAAATTCGATCATAAATACCACTATGTCACTTTTAGTGGCTACGAGGAATTTGGTTTCGGGTTTAAGACGGTGCGTATTGTTTAAATACTGATAAAATATGTTCATAAAGTGACGTCAATCTAATTTTATTTTATTTTATTGAAATAACTATGCCACATTTAATGCTGGTTTTGTGTTGTTGAAATCATCACCCCAATGCGTATGCACGAATTGCTTCTGACTTGAAATTAGACAAATGACCATGAAAATTGGGATCCGAACATGCATGCATTACCTGGACGGAGTTTTAGTACGGAGGCCAACTAACTGCCAGTGCCAGAACCAAAACCCAGGACTCTCTAAACCCTTGCCTAGAACCTCTAGACATGTAGGGGAACCTGTAACGACGACTGGTATTCAGACTAATCTTAACCCCTTTTGTGGATGATTTCAACTATTGTCCAATTGATGAAGTATTTTTTCTCTTGTTTACAGAACGCTGTTACCGGCAACATTTCATTTACAAAATGTCGCCAATCTGCACACAACAAACGTAAACTGTCGTAAAATACCCCGTCCGACCGAGCCGAAAGTGTGGCCTAAATATAACCAGATAGTATATCCACCGCAGAAAGAAGGAGAACCACGACGACCTGCTGTAAGTTACTAACAATAAATCTCTTATAGAAACCCTATCATCTGAAGCGCTATTAATCACTTAATGAGCCTGATACAAATAGGCCTTGGCCAGCCCTCCATGCGTGCGTGTAATTGATGATGAAATAAGGCATCACAAATATGAAATTTAAGTTCATTTACCTGTTCAACTTTTTCTAGGAAATCACTCATTATCGTGCAAACATTAAAAGCAGCTACAAGAAGATGTGGTATTTAGCTCAAATGGTATGTAGACTGTCCACATTTCCAGAACCGTTATCTGAAAATCCCTTTGCTGCATCGAATGATTCTTTCTAGATAAGAGGAATGTCGGTAGACGAAGCTATCAAACAACTGAAGTTCCATAAGAGACAGGTCTCTACGCAATTAGTTGAAGTAATTGAAGAAGCTATCGATATGGCCGTGAAGGATCATAATGTTGAATTCAGATCTAACTTATGGATTTGTAAGTCGTGTCAACATGAATAATATACAGTAATATTGGGAATAGACTAGTGATGTTTACTGTGACGCCTTTATGTCATCAGATGTTGTCACGTTACTGAAATTGTCGCCATTTCGGAGTTCCAATTCGTATTTCAATTCAAGTGTTAAGTTAACATTTGAATAAGTCAACATAATGGGAGTCCCAGCATGATTACTTAACTTAGTTTGACTGTACAAGGACTTTTTATGGGACAAAAAATCTAGGTGGTTTGCCTTAACAGATACAAAGATTATTTAAGTTAGAAAACAGGAAACTTCTACTGACCCCTTATTTATAGCCTTTACTTAATTTAATTGTCTCAAAATACATTTTTTCAATTTTCAGCGGAATCTAATGTTGGAAAAGGAATGACGATTAAAGGAATACGTAAACATAGAGGACCTCGTTACGGAATCGTTCACTATTTATATACGCATTATTTCGTGCGATTAAGAGAGGGTAAACCACCTGAACATTATTACGCACCAAAAGATGAACCCGGGACTAAAAAGATGCAGGATTTCATCACGAATTTGAGAAGTCGTACGATCAAGCACGGATTATGATTCAATCATCAATGGTTATTTATCACTATTGGCAAAATACTATTTGTATATTTGTTAGTGGTTACATTATGAATAGAACTGAATGCGTTGTAGAATCTTGAATAAATTCCTTTTGGTAAATGTCAGTAGTTTCCTCAATTCTCTTCCATCTCCTTTAATCCTTCTAGCGTATGACTAGCAAAGATCTCGGATTTATCCAATAAATGCCTCCACATCAAAGAAATGCATCGAATAACTCAACCATAGATAGGCTATGACTTCTAGACAAAATTTACCTTTGTACTACAATCGGAATGATCTAGTGGGACCTTGATACAACGAACGTAAGGGGAACTGAAATAAGTTTTTGTCTTGTTTGGCATGAAATTCTAGGTTTGTAATAACCGACAAATCGATATAACGAGGTTCCTCTGTACAATGCCACTCAAAGTCGAAATTCTTGCACAATACAAATAACACTAGAAAATAGTTCCTGATGACAGTATTAATTATTTATTTATTATCATGAAACAACTATTTATGCCTCTTGCACAACCGTCGTCTTTTCGCTGACGTAAACACCATCCAAGAATTTACGGATATCTTTGTTTTTCACCGTAGTTGACTGTTGGATGAGAGCCGCTGAAAAGAGATCGATACATTTTAATGGCTATCATAAAAGAGAAGAATTTGCCTGCGAAATTGATCAATCATTTTTTGAAATATGTTTAGTACCCCCTTTGTTCCCAAGGGAGTTTTAAGGCAACTCGGCGAGTCCCAAAATATTTATAAATGGTAAAACTCGAGTGTTTAGACAAGATATTCCATGAGAAAATGCACAAAAATCTGGAGATGTTATCCAAACCATGTCCATGAATAATTAGGATCATGGACGTATAAACTAGATGCAAATAAAGTGCGAGCGGCTGTTATCAGCGGGGCCTTTGATCTGATAGCTGGTGCGCTGTCCTTCTAGTTTATACATCCATGTTAGGATATGGCTAATGCTTGTCACTATGTATTGCCATTGAAAAGTATTAGACAATCACTTCCTTGAATTTTTAGCCCATTACCAATATTTAAGGAGTAAAATGTAATTTCTTCAATCAAAACGAGTTTTCAACGAGTAATATGAACCCTGAATAGAAGTATAAAATAATATCTATCTCTACCTGAATGGGACACATCCTCGATGTCATTTCCTTCTAAGATAATTTCATCTTTAACACCCGATAGTCTGCACAGGACACCCTTAGCCATCGACACGCGTCTGTTGAATCGTTCGCCCAAAAAGTTACGGATTTCGACCATGCTTCCATTTTCAGAAATGTTTATGTTGATCGGGAAATGAGCGTACACGGATTTCATTTTGTATTGGAATCCCTGAAAATAAACGAGCGAATTACGACATGATTACAACGATATACAGTAGACCCTACTCGAGTCAGAACTGATCAAAGATCAACCCGGATATTTGTTGAAATATTTTTTTGCACTGTCTATGAAATACGTAATATCCAATTTGGATAATGCTCAAGTCAATTTTACAGCCCCAAAAGATGCGACTTGATCAGAGTCTACTGTCATAGTCAACACTCATCAAGACTTATGGTTACATTATACAGCCAAGGCATCACATTCATTATTCTATATCTTCGAGTGCAGAAATATATTTGCAACTTAATCAACTAAGTAGAAGTCGTCATTTGGATAAGTCGTCAACATAGATCGTCTCAAGTACAATGACCAGGTGAGCTTCACTTTTTAAGACTGGCCAGGACCTAAATGAGCTTTTTCTTTATCTTTCTGAAGGTCTCCACAGAGGACCAACATCGCTAGACATTTCAACTAAAAGGTAAAGTAAACAGCCAACTCCACGATGAAGGATGACCACCGAACTAAATCTACTGCGAGCTAGGTGTTATATCCAGAGATATATGGACCATTAAATTTTGACGTACCTTTGTAACACCCTTGAACATATTCTGGATATGTGAACAGACAGTTCGGACAGCAGCCAATTCTTTGCGCGTTCCGAACCATTTCTCAACGAGAATTATGTTTCCCTTCTTGCTCATTTCAATGTAAGCATGTTTGAAGTCACGTCTAAGGACGCCACGTGGGCCTTTCACTGTCACCCGTCGGGCTTTGATGGTGACTTCAACTGAAATTCAGAATTGACGCAAATCATCAGAAACGATCAACATAACTTTTAGTCACGACACATTTCAGGTGTTCTAAATTAAGTGAAACCTCACAGAATGCTCAGCCAAGGGCCAGGACTCCCAAGAATCCAGGGTACACGAAGAATTCCTGGCTTAAAAAGTTTATCAGGTGGGCACTGACAGATGAGTTGATTTAGTACTTACTTCCCTTAGGGATTTTCACGGTCTCATTCAATCTAATGGTCTTCATTTCTACAAACATAAAAAATATAATTCAAGAAAAAGCAAGGCCAAAACTTTGAGATGATCAAATATCAATTCTTCAGGATTAATTCGTAAGAACAAATTAAATTCTACAACGACAATGTTCATTCCAACTAGGAATGGCGTTGAATTACGAAAGAAAATGTTCAAATTACTCCGAAATCAAGGATTGAAGCCCCTTATTGAAACATATATCCAATTTCTAAACGTATCAAATGAATGACACGGTATTTCTCGGGGTAAAGGACCAGTTAGGTGTAGGCCATGTTTTCCGTACGAATTTTAGAGCCGGATTTTTGACAATGTAGACACAAAATCCATGAAATACGAACGATAACACTCGTGACTTATTCTTACGATTAGAACAATAAATATTCAAAGCGCCACAACGAGAGATGGGCCGTAAAAATACCGATAAATGTGGTGATATCAGAATAAATTCTATTTACCGAAAACTTATGGCCGCCGGAAGAGGAAGTAAACTGAATACGCGCAGGCGCACTCGGGTCAAAACACACGTTGACAGTTGTGAGAAATTTCGACAAAAAGTTGTTTTATTTCGTACCAGGTCCGTAGAATATTTTAGTGATTAATTCTGTGAATAAATTAAAGTATCCTCATCTTCTTAAGCGAGTTTTTGTGATCGATACAGACTGAAACTCCATTGTATTTGTACATTGATTAATTTTAGCTTAGTCTGTGTATTCATCTCCTGTTTTTTACTGAGTGACAGGGGGCTGTGTCAGATAGCGCTATAGGAGAAATCCCACTGCATGTTAGGATCGGGGTTCAAGCTAAAGGCGCTTTTACGAAACTGAATCTTTGTAAATCGATTTAAGTTTCACGTTTACAGCACGCGGTTTAGTGAATCGGATTTGGTAAATCAACTCGTTTATGGACGCGGTTTAGTAAACTGATTTATTAAATCGACTAACTTGCTCGGCGAGCAAGTTAGTGGCGATTTAGTCAGTGAAATCCAACATGGCGTCCTCTTCGACCGCGGGCTTAAGATATCTATCGCAGACCATCATCTATCAATAATTCGGTCACCGTTGACGCCCATTTTCTTTTGAATCGCGACCTTTAAATTGATAAATTGATTCGACTCATTTACGAAAAACGATTCGATTTACTAAACCTTTTGTTTTCCGACATCGAATCGGATTTAGCTAAACCGAATCAGATTCAATTTCGTAAAAGCGCCTTAAGATAATATGTAAATATTTCAATGGGCCAGGCATTAACAACATCGCTGTGATATGTTGTTCTGTTGGAATCCAACAAAAACATCATTTTTTCCCTTGGACCTAGTAGACTGGAATATTGTGGCTTGCTCGGTGAATTCTTTCCAGTGTCATAACTTGCTGCAATGAAGTAAACCTTTTTGTATTTCAACTGTTACCTTCACGTTGCTGACCTATGCTTGCCTCAATGGACTATGAATTGGGAATATCTCCAGACTGCTACCATATGTGCTACTGGCGTAATCTTCAAACTAATATAGACAGCCAGTATATGGTAGAAGAAGGCTAAGTCTGAATATTATGATGAATGGGTTCCCTAATTAGTCTGAATACCGGACGATGTATGGGTTTCCTATAATAATGTTTCTCAGGGACAACGGCTAGATACAGTATTAAACTGCAGTTCCCCTTGCTTGTTTGGGAGGGATAATGGCTATAGATACTATTATAGATTATATTGAACTAGGCCTAAAAAAGTATCAGGCATCATGAGTTATAGCCTAAGATGACTAAATAAATGGAAATAAATGAAATTCTAACATCTGACATGATGGAATAATTGATTGTTCTCACATTAACCAATAGCCTTTAGATACTGACTGGAATTGAGACAAACTAAAATGTTTAATCCGTGCAATGAAAAGTAGCGTTGTAGATCTCTATCTCAACGACGAACCAACAGCCAGACAGCAACGACTTCGAAGAAATTAACCATAGTCTTCATTCCACAAGCGTTCGATAAGTGATGATTTTATTGTTGTTAATTTTTAGATTTGAGTTGAAAGAATGGATTACGGTGGAAATCAGGATGGATTTTATGGCGGCGGTCAACAAGCCAGTTACGATTTTGGAGCAGATTACGCCCCTAATCCGTAAGTCAAGCTTAGTTCATGAGCAAGACCCACAATTGATGATTTAACAATTCATTCTGACAATTTCATCATTTTCGTTCCTCCTTTCGTTTAGTTACGACTAAACTTCAAAACTGTAAACAAACAAAAATTGTCAAATCATCAACTGTGGATTTTGCTGAGATCAATATCAGTCTACCAGTCATTACATAGGCCTAGGCCTAGTTGGCCAGGAGTCAACCACTCCTGGCTTGTGGATTCTTGCTGGTTGTGAGGCTATGAATTCTTAACTTGATAGCATTAACTAATTTCTTTTCTTCAGACAATTTGGTCAATTTGACTACAGCCAACAGACACCTAGTTACGATACGCCGTATAATCCACAGCAACAAACACCGTACACGGGATCAATTATGACACCCAGTCAGACGACTCCTTACGGCGGATCAGCTTCTACAGAAGATTATGAAAATGAACCTCCTCTCATGGAAGGTATGCTATACTGATGTTAAGTTCTTAGGATCAGTGGTGGATCCAGAGGGGGTGCACCCGGCAGAGAGGGTGCACCCGACATGTGCCCCCCCTTTGTGGGTGACCAAACATTTCAAAAACATAGCCAGGATCCAGAGGGGGTGCACCCGGCATGTGGCCATCTATTTTTGGGTGACCAAACATTTCAAAAGCAGAGTCAATATCATATCAAAGGTACCAAATTGCTCAGCGATTTTTCACAAAATGCGTCATCATTACCTTTTGATTTCTAGCAAAAAAGTGCTAAGAATGCGCCAGAAAGCATCAAACTTATTAAAATTCTTGGATCCACCCCTGAGGACTATCTGTATATTTCATATTTAGTAGCATTTGTATGTGTGTGTATTCCTTTTTTCAGAGCTAGGAATAAACTTTGACCATATTGTGCAAAAGGTAAGCAAATTCAAACATGTTCTTAATTAACTTATTTCGTAAAATCATCAGAAAATTGTGACAGTGGGGGTTGTAAAGACGTATTCTTTGCATTGAAAATAGTTCCTTTTCATCGAGATAGATGGCGTCTGAGTTGTATTTTGAGAGGTAAGCATACAGCTCGACAATCAATGATGTAAATATGAATTCTGTATAACGGCTTCAAAAAACTAGGCAACCACGGTGAATAGGGTAATTTTTTTTAATGTCAGCTACAATATCACGAGGGAGTGTGAATATTGCGGTTGCATTTTTTAGGAAAAAAAATGTTAAAAGGTCTCGTGCGAAGGATTGTCAATCCATTATTTTCCGACTCATTAGACAGATGGTAGTTTAAACTCCATATTCTAAAAACCCGATCACTTAGATTAATTGAACCTGATTATCATAACTAAACTGTAGACACGCGAGTGTCGTGTTACACTTGTCGGGTAGACATCATATGTAATCTATGAGATGTATTTGGTTCTTCCCGCCCTATCAGCATCGCTGTATGATGATAAGCTATTTTTTCATTTTTGCCGTATTCCGAAGAATATGAATTGCGGATTACGCAAATGTGTCTGTACCACAGATCAGTACCACAGATCATATATATACAGGAAAAAAACTATTAGACCTAATATAAAAGCAAAACCCTTTTTGCTTTTGCTGCGCACCAAATAATAGTTAGGACGGCGGGATAATCAAAAATAACAAAATTCCGATTCAGCTCGTCGGATGAAGTTGATACTTGCGCTCGTGTCACCCCCTCCCTCAACCTCTCGGGTTGTTAATTAAACTCGATGCTGAAGTCACCGATCCGTACGTCGTCGTACCCCGGTAATAATGAAGACAGAATTCGTTCGTGTATATTCGGTTTGTCGCTGAAGAATTGCTCATTTGCGACTATGTTTCTCACCACCTTCGCGGGTCCCAGCGAAGCGATATATACGGTTTCCATTTCACTCGCGACTTGATCGATGGCCCTTACACCCGGTCTCGGTTTCTTTATTCGAACGCACTCGGAGTACTGAAATTTACTTTCTACCAGTCATCGCCGCGTCTACCAGTACTTAGTATGCCTCGCTCGCCGTCAACGAGACTCGAAGTATCCCGGAAAGAAAAACGACGTCGACGATTTATCGCGGCGTCGATTTATTTGATTTTCAAATTGAATTTCACGCGGTCCCCCCACGACGACTCCTTGATTCCTTAAAAACTTCTTACATAAATGGAAAAATGCTTTTAAAGGCGCTTGAAACTCCTTTAATTTTGAGCGCTTGCCACCAGAAAGATAACTGTATCCTGATAATGATATAAAATTGCTGATGTGGTTCCACATCAAGATCTGATGACGATTGTGATGATGATGAAAATCCTTAAAAACTCCTTCAAGTATGAGAAATAGGCATTTAGAATTTTTTGTCTAGTTTGTAGTCTTACAGTACGCCTAAATCGATACAGTTTGGACCAAGATTATTTTTAACCAACTAGACGGTAACCAAATTAGAAACCAAAAAAACAATCAAATGAACTGTTTATTAAGATAAACAGTTAAACAGTACCGATTTAGGAGTAGTTTACAGCAATTGGGATATGAAAGTGATACAGATTCTTCGTTGGAATTTGGGGAATATCCTCGTTTGAGACTGCTTATTATATATCGAGTAATGACTGTGATCCGTAGGAACCCTCAGTCAGTATGCCTCGCTCGCCTTCAACAATTCCAGAAAAGAACAATGACATCAGCGATTCATCGCTACGAATTTTCTCGTCTATTTATTTAATTGCACGAATTGAATTTTAACAAAAAATGTTCACATACGCGTAAGCATGGACAACTGAATTCTAGGTATGTTTCCATCCACAGGGAGGCCACTGACGTGGGAAAACTGGGAACTGAATTAATTTCTACATAATTTTGACCACAGGTTTCTCTACCAGTAGGTGATGCAATGAAAAATAAATGAATTGTAACGTTTTAAACCAATAAATTTCTCCATTCATCTGCCGCAGATTCACTTTAGGAAATTTGCGTTATGACATGAATAAATCTGGGAAAACTCTATGGAATTCGTAAATTGGCGGAAAAATGGCCACCCTGCTACTCAAACATAAATCTAACGTAGTGTAATTTCTGAGAGATTCCGTTTCTTAAAAACGAAACCCCGAGTTTGTTCGGCTAGACATACACGTATATGCATCGTGCATAGAAAAATTAACATAACCGTAGTTTATAAATGTACAATGATAGATAATTATACGTTAAGCATTAATTAGCTCACAGCGATCATTAATTAACACAATACAAGGCCTACATTCGGCATTGTGCCGCGCGCTTTTTTTAATAATGACATCGTTTTCGGCAGATATCGATACAATGCAATTTCCGCTTCGCAAATGCGTTTACCAGCAGCTTTCTTGTCACAAGCGGCCCTAATTTCTAATTGCGCCGTACATGATTTAATGGTGAGAACAACGGCTGCTTTTGAATATTTTTTCAATTCGGTCCAATTCAACCCGATCACGCCTGATACACGGTCGAGGTGTCGCTTATAGTAGGATACATATATTTTTTTTTTTAAATCAATACGAAACCTCTATTCACAAAATGTAGTAAGGAACATCTTTTAAATAATTTTTCTTAATTTTCAATTTTTAGAATTTCTATCAATGCCTACTTTAGGGTTATACTCAATCTATTTTCACCACCACATGTGACTGTGGATACCCCATATCGTGGGCGTCCCCAAGGAGGGGTTGGAAGCGCAAATGACTTCCCTTTTGGGCTAAAGCGCCCTTTTTCAAACCATGGAAAATGTCTTTTTTTACCTTGTAAATTGCGCAATTTTCTAACTGTGGCAACAATTTAGATTTAGATAAGTATATATTACAGCATCAATACAGCTTTGACCTCTATAAAACAAGCACATTATAGGGACTAAATCATGGCATAGATTGTTAAGTAATAGAATTTAAAATCTGGTAGATTTTGCCCCAGAAAAAATCCCGGGGACGCCCGTAAATGGATCAGTAGTTAAAATCGGTCGGTTTAATGGATGTGTCGCGGTGTAACGAGCCCATGTGGTCAGCTGCGATCCAGTGACTGTACGTTTCTCCTTTATCTTCGTGTCCGCTCTGGCGACGTATATTTCTCTCTATCGTGTCGATGATCAGCCCTGAAAAAAAATGATCAGATTTCGAAATTCATCCATACAGAATTCATCGGAAACATGGTGTGTGTGCGCCAAATACGAATCTCAGAATTCACTGATACCGACGCTATCGGCGCGTATAATAGAGTTGAACTTAGGTGTTCATTCAGTGTATGATTAAAATCAGTTGATAGTCTATGAATCAATCAGATACATTTGGGCCATCGTTCTACTCGACGATGTCGGCGTACTTCCTCTATGGCCGCCGATCACACGGAGACGCCCGATTCGGTCCTAGACGAATTGTCCCGCATCAAAAGCCGCGATCACGCAAGTGTTTTTTGGCCCGGGCCAAATTTGGTCTGACGATTTTGGTCGGGCCAAATTTTAGCACTAGACAAATGATTGCATTTGAATTGCAACTGATACCGGAAATGACCCACTTCGCTTTGTTTGAGCATTGTTTAGTATCAAGTAAATGGTTTACGTGTGAACGCGCTCTCTAATTAGGCACGGGCCAAATTTGGCTCGGGCCTGATCCGTGCCAATTTGGCCGGGGCCAAATCGTCCAATAAAAGAGCGCGTTCATGCGTAAACTACTTGCCCAATATACTTAAAATTGCTTAACAAAGCAAAGTGAGTCATCGTGCTGAAAATTGGCCCGGAAATTTTGGTCGGGTCGAACTGGCACGCGCCAAATTTGGTCTGGGCTGAAAACAGTTGTGTGATCGTGGCTGTATAAGATACATGTTATTATTCCACTTTTAATGATGTTGATACTTCAGTGGTTAGATACATGTGAGCCAAATTTGGTCCAAGTTTAATAAACAAGGCCCTAAAGTAACGTTTAAGGAAGTATTTTTAATTACTTAGAAATCTCGAGCGTTACGGCGTGGTATGGGTTTAAGGGTATGTGACAGTGTGATAATAGGGGACAGCTTGAATCGTAATCGCTGCCACTCAAGTATAGATCAAATGGATCAGTAACTCAATCAAATTGATTAAACTATTCAGCCTCAAGTGCCGGCGATCCATTCTCAGTGCTATTCGATATTCTACTTGAAAACTAATTCCTCTAACAGCACTATCCACCACCTACACCACGGCAGGGTTCATAGCCAGTCTCAAAAGTACTTACTTAATAAGAAAGGCCCTTACAAAGTGCTTACTTTTCATAGGTACATTTCAAAAAGCGCTTCGAGAAAGTGCTAACTTTTGCTATCCTAAATTATTATTTTGGACAATCATGCGTTATGGACAAGGACGATTAGGATAAAGGTGTCACTTTTGCCTTATAGAGTGAGTTTTACCTTGGAGTATTCAATGATTATTCCAAGCTTGTGCTATCATAAAGTGCTTGAAACTGCTTACTTAAGCCCCGGCGTATGAACCCTGCTAGCACCAGCAGCAATACAGAAATAATACCATCGAACGTCTTTTGAAAAGATTTTTCATTTATTCATTTTAAATGTTGATGCAAGAAACAAACATGCGCCACACTTCGAAATGTTTAACATCGAGTCAATCGTATTGAAACCATGCCTTACACACCAGCAGCGCATCCACGGTTTCGCATTTTCACTCCATTTTTTTCTCAGGGAAAATTAAACAACCGATACCGTGGATCCACTGCTATTTACGAAATTGAAACGTCGAACAAAGTTTCGCATGCAAACTCGTTTGCTTTGGAATTTCGCATTAGATGTCGGAGACGTTTTTGAAATACGGTTTGCGTGTCGCGCAAAACTATCTTAAAAATCTGCCTTATTACAACAATGTTGAACGTGATTCTGAAGGAAATGAACAAATGAGTTTGAATCTCTGTTCGTAGAAAACAATTGTAATCTACCCCCCCCCCCCCCTGAAAAAACGATATCATGCAATCTCACCGATTCTATAAAACACCACGCATCGCTTTCGCATTTCAAAGTATTCAACCACGCACAAAATTGGTCCGTACAATTACATGCAAACATTCAAACATTAAAAACTGCAAACACATCGAAATAATAAGTAAATTGCAATTTTATTCGACTACATCGAGAATGAACCGTAGTGTCATGCGATGATCATAGTTATTGCTACTCGTATTACAGAATAAATGTAGCCGAAGTGGTGTCATTTCGGTCATTCTTTTCCCGATTGCAAGTTCAAGCGCTGAACACTTATCGTTCGAGTAAATAGCTTTAATGCGCGTAACAGCCTCTCGGAACAACCGAGGGCTTTTTTTTTAGATATCCGAAGCCCGGAACCACCCTGACGGTTTATGCGTTTTAGATAAAAGGATATATCGCCAAAAAGGCGGTAGTCGAAAGCTCGACATTGCCAGTAGTTAGGATGCAGATTTTTTAGGCTTTCTGAGGGTGGTTGAAGTTAGTAACGTGATAAGCTCTTTCGGATCAGTTCGAAATGATCGTCTATGATTTTATCCACGTATTTGCAACGAAAACAACTCAAAAAGGAAAATATCGATCGAAGATAATGTATACAAATATTGCGACATTCAGAACGACAGCCTCGCAGAACTCTAACAAATCAAAACGATGACGTTGATTCATCGACGACTGACTTATGCAAGGTGTTATGAGCAAATAGATACTAAATAAAGAATAACCCCCCACATTGATACAAGCCCATTCTACATGTCGCAGAGAAACATGGAAACAGAGACAGAAACATGTTTCCCTATATCATTTGCGAGAAACGTGGGTCTGGAAGCAATGTTTCCAACATCAAACATGTTAGATTCCTCGTTTCCGTGTCTCCCTGCATTGGGCTTTAGAATTCAATCAGTTTTAACATATCATATATATACATACATTTCCATACAAAAAAATGGTAAAAAGAAACAAGTCATTCGTATTAATCTAACTATCAATATCTATCTACGGTATCTACACTACAGTTCCATAAACATAGCCACCTTCATCTTCTATGGAACTCATTTGTTGAATGCCTCCGGTTGGAGTGGCTCGGTGATTGAACGACTCCAGCGAGTGAGTCCTCGATCCCTCGTCTCCCGAATGGGCGCTGCCGCCGCCCTCGCTCGGAAACGACGGCGACGTGTATGGCCGGAACGTGATTGGCTTATTACCGGCGTATCCGCTCGGCGACCAGTGGTAATTATCATTCTCGTACGCGGATTTATTTTGATTCGGCCAATCGTGTTGATTCGGTCGTATAGTCACGTAGTCGGATTGTACAACGTGGTGAGGCGATCCGGCGCCGGGAGACGGACCGCGTTTCATCGGCGACCTCAATCCCGGGTCGGGCCGGTCGAAGTTTTTCTTGCCACCGTGCGCGAATATTCGCTGTCGTTCTTTATCGTCGTTGTCCGGCTGCGGAAACCGATACGGATCCGTGTAGAACGGATTCGCCTGGATTTTGAACGACGTCAACGAGTTGTCCTTGTGGTCGGAGTCGATGTGGTGGTGGTCGCCGCCGCGTCGGAACGCCAACTCGCTCGCGTTCGACGTCGACTTCGCAATCGTCGTCGGTTTCTTCGCGGCGAACGTTCGTCGACGACGTTTACGCCGGCACAAAATCACCGTCAAACAAATCATGACGAGCACGACGACGCCGGCGACGATGATGCCGATCACGGCGCCCGTATCGAACGTCAACTCGAGCGGATCGTCGGGCGATTGTACGCCGACGACGATCTCGCCGACGACGCGACCGGCGAAATTCGACGCCTCGCACATGTACGCGCCGGAATTGTTACGATTCGTGTTGACGATCGTCAGTCGCGTCGTGAAGTTGAAGTCGCCGTCGTTCGGCGTTATGATGCTGTACAACGATTCCTCCTGAATCAGCGTTTTATCTTTGAACCATCGAACTTTACCTTTCGGATGCGAGTAGACATCGCACGATAGCGTAATGTTGACATTGTTCGTCGCGGCGATCGATGTTTTCGCCGGTGAAATCGTCGGAAGACACGCGTAGAAGTCGATTTGCAGTTTGTTCCATTTGCCGCCCTCGAGTCCGTGCGGGTGCGTGCACTGCGGAACCTCGTTGCCGAAAACCCAGTTCAGATTGGCCATCATCAGCCAGACCTTTAACCAACGCAGGTGGCAATCGCATATCCACGGATTCCCGTAGAGTCTTACCGTCCGCAGCGAGTGGCTCAACGTTTCGTGCATTTCCGAATTCAGCCGATCGAGTTTATTGTAGGCGAGATTCAGCTCTTTCAAACTGTTCAAGCCGAGAAATGCTTTCGGGTGAACGTATTTGATTTGACAATTGGCCAACTCGAGAGTTTCGAGCATCGGAAGACCAGGAAATGAATAAACGTTGATTTTTTTCAGCGGGTTGTGCTTCAAGTTCAGATAGACGAGCGATCGTAGATCGTGCAGCGTTGTATAAGGCACTGATTGTAGTTGATTTCCTTCCAAATCCAACACGATCAAATTACGCACGCCGAAGAACGCTTCGTGTTCGATTTCGCTGATTTTGTTAAATCCGAGATACAGGTGGCGCAACGAGCCGAAGTCTTCGAGCGTGTTGTCGTGCAGCGTGACGAGGCTGTTGTTCTCGAAGTGCATCGCGTTGATGCCGACCGGAATCGTCGCCGGGATGCTCGTTAGGCCGCGGTTCGTGCACAACGCTGTGAACCGGTCTTCGATCATGATCGTGTTGCAAGCCAAAGCTTTCGACGCGGTCCGCGCGACGAGCGTGTTCAACACGAGATAAACGATACTCGCGGCGATGTAGAGTCGCCGAAACGACGACACGTCGATGGCCGCCACGATGTTGTTTCGCTTGACGAGCGTCATAATAAAAAAGTCAATAACTTCCTAGTCTCGATGTGAAATAAAAAAAAAAAACTGAAAAGGCACCGGTCGATAACACATACGGTATTCGACGCTTGTTATGGATGTCCGTTGAGCTCCCGCGCGCGTCGACGTTTCGGTTATCAATTCACGGCCATACCTTCGCTGATGAGCGTCGGGCTATCAACGAACGTCGAAGTCTCGTTTACAGCCGCCGTAACTCGTGCTCGGTTTATTATGACACGGAAAACGATTTGCGATGAAGTCGTTTGTTTGCGCGGTCGCCGTCGTTTACGCCGTATATTCACGTTTTTACAAATTCTACGACATCCTCCGCTACGAACGTTACGCGAACCGGTAATTCATTTACGGCGACTTCATCGGTATTCGGCCCCGGTGTTTTTTTTTTTCGGGGGGAAACGAAACGAAACGAAAAAAGAATTTCGTCGAAATCGGAATTACGACTTATGTTTTCGACGGCGGTCCTCGGGAGATTTCATACGCGACGGACGGGAAACGGGCTGTTGATCGCGCGTCGGTCGTTAGGAAATATCGCGCACGAGAAATACTCGTTATGTCATTTCTCGTGAAATTTTTGATGCATCTCTCTTGTCACAAATTGATCCGATTGAACGTCGTCGTCGTTGTCGGTTTACACGGCGAGAGCTTTTCGATCATGTATCTCGATAGCAATTTTCGTTCATTCAAATAATACCGGGGATAGTCGACCGCCGATGAAGGATAGCGTGCGTTGCGCTGCGCGGTGTGTGTATGTTTTACGTAGAGCTCGTATTATCAATCGCTAGTAATTGTCATCGAAGACAGACACGGATCTCGTGAAATTCTCGAGCCGGAAAAGTAGAACTCGTATCGACACTCGACCGAACAATGAACTGCTTAACTAAGCGTCGTTCGTCGATTTACGAGCGTCCTCGACGATACGCGAAATGAAGTTTAACCGATAAGTCGAGAGGTTTTTAAAAAATGGTAATCCCGCCGTTTGTCGCGTCAGAAATCGAGCGTCGCCCGCGTCTGAATATTCAAGATAGCGACGAAGAAGAAATATATACGATGAAGACGAGATATATTCGATCGGTCGTTCTACCGATACGTCCAAACGATAAACATCTCGCGGCATACGCCGAACGTCATGTTTTAAACATTCGATTCATATACGACTCGATTTTACGAATATCGAAAACGATTTTAAATCCTCCGTCGAAGTCGTGTCGGCGAAGTTTGGGTTTGTTTTCGATACGCTCGACGGCGACGAACGACCCCGATAGACTAATTAATGATTAATTCATACGATTCGAAGTTTTAGCGTCTCATTTGATAAACACCTCTTACAGTCGTCGCACGCCGCAGTCGCAGTATATTCCCATACCAGCTACACGCCAGTAATTAACACAATACTCTTTTCGGCACGTCGAGTACGCAATTTTTCGCGACAATTATTTCATTATCGACCGAATTATGCCGTGTTCATTTTTACGCTCGGTCTAGCCATTCGTCGAAACTGAAACGCCGGCGAAATTGTTTGTTTTCCGGTGTTTTTACCGCCGGTTCGGTCGTCCGTGTATCGATAAAGATTCCTCGTCGGTCGGTCGGCGGGAGCGGACAGCTGTCGTCTTTCGAGGAGGTTCTGTCATCAACGTGACCTTTTTATTTTTCTGAAACAGAATGAGTGTATTGCCCCATGAATAAAGAAACATAATGATGCTAAATTGTATTTCGGAAGATAATTCACGCAGCGCTCGCCTGTGGCAGTATTAATGTTACGATTCTGAAATGAGTTCGGCATTAGGAACGGCATTCTAAATCTAATTGAAATGCATTGATTTTGTTTAGATTTGTTTGTGCTACAATGAATAGTCTTCATAAAGGAGGAATAGAGAGATCAGAGATGTTGACTTATTTCGCGCCAGTTTCTATCTATTCCACAATTAGATTATCGAAAAAATCTGGCGTTGCAAATTTTTCCTCGAAATTGCCGACACTTTACTTGAATTACTTCGCGAAGTCGACGAAGACCGTAATTGAAAGTCCCTTCGCACCGGTCCGAACCGGTCTCGAGGTGTTAGGCTCCTAATTCAGTTTGATTGCCGATGGTGCGTTTTTTCCCCCCACAAAAACCGGTGGATCCCTAATGGATGGAAAAAGCTACGAGAAGCATTTTCGTGTGAAAAAATGCTTACAGGTTGTGGTGGATAGTGTTGTAGCCAGTTGTCATGGTAATAGTGCCGATACAATTTATTAATTGTGGCAGATTTTCCGTTGTTGTTTTAGCTAACGTTCGATGGTTGTTTTTCTTGAATGATTATCTTTTTTTCTCTAAACGTCGCGGAACGATGCATAGTTAAAGTTGTTCGATGTAGTTAATGGCGGTGGCACTCGGTGCGGTTCGTTAAATCATTAACGAGTTCGGAATATTTGATCCGGTTCCGACGAAATCGTGAATCTGATATTCGAAGATTATGTCTTGTTGGACCTTGAAGCCAATAATTGAATTATGCATTCGTCCTCTTAAATTTTTGATCATCTTTAAAGGTTTACTTTTTGTTAATTCTTGGTAATAGTCAGCGTTGAAATTTTCGCGGTACGGTTAGTTGAAAGCTGAGCGTATCTCGTGCACTACTGTATTGCACGTGGGCTAACTGCTATTTCACATCCAACTAATATTTCAACTTACCTTTTTCGAACGATTATTCGTATATAAATCCGTGCGAGTGTATTTAATCCTCACTTTAAATCCGGGGCCGATACGAAAACGTAGTCGTCGAATTGTAGAGCGACGTTACGGATGAAACAGTGCGGGAGCAACAATCACTCCCTGTCAACCGTCGTCGTCGGCGTTCGTCGGTGTAATAACTTGCCAACTCATAGCAGACGGACTCTCGCTACATATACGCGGCAGCTTCGGCGGCGGCGGCAGCCAGCGTCCTGCTCTTTATGTCACTCTGATTACATATAATTATCCCGTGGACCTTGATCTAAACTGTTGCAGATTATATGACGTTTTGTGAGTCGAATGCGAAACTGAATCTAAATGGTATTCGCCGCCTTGTGATGGCACGGGTTGGAAATGATTTCATATTATAGCCAGTTCTCTGTTTATCTCGATGATACGCTACCAACTCCCGTGTTGAAACGATTATACGGTGAAATTCCACAAGGTGAAAATACGAGTCCATACGGTTTCCTTGAGCTCAATTTTGGCTTTATCCTAATAGCAAAAATACATAAATATCTTTATGTATTTTTGCTAATAGTCATCTTCAGAAATACTAGATAGTTTTACATTGCCCAGCTCAAAGCAGTTGCAGCATAATAATATCAACATTTCAACTATATCCCAATAGTCATCTTCAGGATTTCTGAATGGTTTTCCTTTACCCATCTCTGAGCAGTAACTGCGTCTTTTACGTTATATTATTAACGGTAGAACTGAATATTAATCTGATATCAGTCCGATCGACTCATCTGTAACAGCAATACCTATTTGCAGCGGGTTCTACAGTTCTGATGCGTTCTCTGTCTGTCTCTCTCTCTCTCTCTATCTGTGATAGATTGTTTTAAGGAGACAGATTTGTTGTTGGAAGTCAATGAAGCGTCACGTAGTGTCGTAATGGTTGGTTATGCGACCGGTGATTACTGTCGCCGTTTCGCTATTTATTCGATGTACCGTCGTCGTCCACCTTTAACGCTGACCGTTCAATGTTTTTTATCGCCGGCGTGAATACGAAATAGATCGACGACGCCGTCGCGCTACATCTATACGGTATACATATGAAAAAAAACAAATACATACCGGTCTTAATAATTCATGAAAACTGTTGTGTTTTTCTCCGTTTCCCCGAATATGCCGATCTCTTAAAACAATACTCTTAGGCAGTCGAGACAGTCATGTGAATTGTTCCATTTCATGACTATCTCCGACAAGAACAAATTGAAGGAATGAAAAATGAGATCGATAGGAACACGGCCGGAATGTGTTTTCTGTTCTGGCAGTCGCAGACGCCAAATGACACCCCTCGTAAGTGAACAGAAATAGTGATTATTGTCGAAATATTTCTCGAATGCTGAAATATGACATCGGTTCCCATACATTGATCTAAAAGTAAGATGAATATGAACACAGCTTTCTGAAATATCGGCATTTTTTTCGAGGGTAGTTCCTGTATCATAAGTCGCGAATGTTTTGCAAAAAACGTTCCCAGATCCAAGAATAGACGCGTTGGCATCTCGGATTATGGATGACAAGAATTTGCCAGTTTTTTCTCCGTATATATAAGAGATTATTTCTGACCTGTGGCTGTTACTGGGTGGATTATTGGCCGTCGTATAATACTTGTGAGCGGTCCGTGAAGAATTCAAGGGGCGTAATTGACTGGTGGCAACGTGAAGGGAACGGATATGTACGTACCTTGAACTAAGGCTCTTGATCTTGAATCCATCAAACAGGACAAAACGGGACGAAACCGAATTACTTCACGATACATCGCTAACTGACAATCGGTGACTGTTTCATTATCATCGCATTTATCGGTATTGTCTTTGAACCGATGACATCGTGGTCGAAATATTGTTGACTTGACATCAGCTCTAATGGGGTTCGGTGAAATAATTACCTGCCACTTTGTCGTGTTTGTCTTATTTCAGTGAATGAAGTTGGATTGCTCAGGAAGATCAGTGATGGAGTATAGAATTGCGCATTGTGTTCTTAATGCGTACTAGTGATGGTGTTGAGGGGTCAGTTCCAGTCAAATTGAAAGCGGGCTTTAACCGTACTGTTATTAGTATAGGACACCTTTGAGCTTAACCCATTAGCACTCAGGATCCGGTTCCACAGTTGTGAGTTTAGAGTTAACTCTGAGTTAGAATTAGTTTATCTCAATGTTTTAATTCAGAGTCAAATCTTAACTCGGAACTGTGGAACTGGGCCCAGGAATTTCCCTATGTATGTTCTAATTACTCCTCATAGCTCATTTTCAGTTAATTTTCATTTATTACAAGTTCATGTTATTTTGTTCTATGCTTTCATGAGGTGGGCCACCAAATTCGTGACTTTTTGCCCCCCCCCCCCAAAATTCACCTTACTTGTATAAGTGAGTGTTCGGATCTGTCATGTCCATACTCATGACAAGAATTTTTAACAGGAAGATGTTGGTATCGGTACGTTAAGTTGAGGTCTTTGATGTCTAGTTTATTGCTAATGGGTTCGAATCCCTGTGTAACCTTTTTTTGTGTAGCTAACGAAAAAACTCACGGCGGATTTAGGCGGCTTGATCTGTAATAAGCATGGCGGATGTGGGTTGCTCGATGGATAATAGGTTTAGTCCTGAGTTCTGGATAGAGTCAAAAGCCTTGGAAAAACTCTTCTTGTATCATCACTATTTGATATAGCGAGTGGTCAACGCTGAGCGCTCAATTCTGTTTTTTTTTCATAACCAAATGCTTTGTCAATCAATTTGACGATATTATTTGCGTCGTCGAGTTTGTGTGTCGGATAATGCCGATACATCGGTCAATAACCGGGCGCAAAAATTCGGAAAAATTTTCTCAGCGCTGCACGTCGCAGATGTTCGTAATCTAATTCTCGAAATCAATCGTTTTTCGCGCTGATTACATTAGTTTTCGAACGCGATTTCACAAAACACGGAAATTCCGACGTGCGAATCGATGAACCGATCGCGTCGGCGGCGTATGGAAAATACGTATCGTCGAGAAATTGACGGCTCGACGGTTTTCGAGGTTTGATTTCGTCGGATTGTTTCTCAACGACGACGCGATATTCGAACTCTACGCTGACAGTCCGGTGATGGTTAGATTACATGCCACGTCGGGTCGAAACAGGAAATTGTCTACCTCGCGGCGATGATGTCATCGGTATTTTCTTCGTCACGCTTGTCAACCAATGATCGAACATTGTTGATAATAATGACCTATCGGTTCTGTGACTACAGTTTTTTGTCAAACGTTAAATGAAACATTTGCCGGGTTAGGCGGCCGAAGACTGGGATTAACTCGAGGCGAGTTAATGGTAGAAAAGCTCTCATGTACGGTTTGTGTACGTCAATGGCCAACCTTCGCCTTGTCTAGCTGCGCCGGTTTTATAACAAGTGCTTATTGTACTGTTATTTCTTCGCTTGTCATCCGTAGTTAGAACGTGTTTTGAAAGACACGACGAAGCCTTCCAAATGACGAATATCTGCAAGAGACTTTTTTCAGATTCTATACAAAAGATCAAAGCGATGTTCAAGTTGTAGGTCTTGTAGCTCTGGTTTAGACTGTATTCTACTAACTCCACCCATCATTCTGTTGCATTATCAGGCAGGGTCCCTACAACTAAATTGATTCCTTAAAAGCTCCTTCTAAATGGAAAATGCTTAAAGGCCCACTGGCAGTATAAAAGCCCAATCAGATATTACAGTGTGTGACCTCTACAGTTACAGTTGTAAGCCACCCTTACTCACTGTAAACATCATCAACATATTACTTGGGACGGCATCTCAAGTGCTTACTACCCGGTTAACTACTGCTCATACCAATGGGCCTTTAAGACTCCTTTATTTGAGCAGAAGTAGACTACACCTAAATCGGTACAGTTGGTACAATTGAAACTGAGTATAGTAGTGTAAACGATAAAAATTTGCTACCAAAGCTACTGAATTAACGGTTCATGAGATAAACACAGTACCAGTTTAAAAAGAGTCTACGGTAATATGAAAGTGATGCAGATGTTTCCTCGAAATTGGAGATTTCCTCAAAGTCTTTGGAAAACACCTTATACACAGGAATGATCTGTGTGGGAACACTGTCAGGGGAAAGAAAGTCCGACGACTAATACGCAGCACTGCGGCGTTATCGCCCATGGATTTTCACTCAGCTCCGGTCGGAGATGTTTGGTTATCCGTTGATGTTCGGTTGTTTGTGTACAGCTGTGTCGATTGATACGGCCACGTATTATTCATGTTAATCTAACTATTGATGCGGTGTTTTATGAATTTTGATTGGTCTTATCAACGAGGCAAACCGGGCAAAACAGCTAATGGATGAATAGTAGTAAATAGTGCATATAATCCGATTAGGACGGGCGCTATTTACCTATATGACCATCAGCTAAACGTTTTCGTCCCGGGAGTGTTAATGATTAATTCCGTTGACTTTGCCGTTGAACCGGTTGTTGCCACGTATATGCCGTGTATATACCCGATATATATCGCCGAGTATATTCCCGAGTGTATATTCGGATAACGTTGCAGCCACGCGCGAAGTAAACCCCCGGCTAAAAAACCGTCACTTAGGGTATATTTACGTCGGTCGCGGGCGAAATACCGGCGATGCGACGATAGATAACGAAAATCCGACCACTTCGGTCGAGAATATTCATCGAAATACGTCGTCTGCGGCTGATGAATTTTATCGCCATTCGTTACCGGCTGACGACCACTTACAGCGTATTATAGAGATTTAGAAAAACGCGTTTCCGATTGAAATACGGTCGACGCACGTTGAACAGAACGCGGGAGTAAAACCGATCGGTTTCTAATCGTCGCATGATTAAGTAGCTCGGTGAAATCTTTTCCTGCATAATTATGAATACAATAGTTTAAATGGCTTTTTGATCTAAATGATCAGCAATGAGAACTTTAGGCGCGGGCCGACTTTTGCCAGGAACTGCTGTTCACATGGGTGCTGGAGTGGGTTGAGTCCATGTCTGTATGGCCCGGGCGAAATTTTGGCTTTACCAAAATCATCCGACCAGGTCCGAGCCAAAATTTAGCACGGTCATTTGAATTGCAATTATTTCTATAAATGATTCACTTTGTGTTGTTAAGTATCAGGTGAGTGGTGTGCCAGTTTGGCCCGGGCCAAATCGTCTCTCAGATCATGGCTATAGAATAGCGATCGTGGCTTATTAATAGATTTGATTTGATTTGATTTGTTTCGATGTTCCTTGCGAACCCACTGATACAGCGATATAGGTGATCAGTCAAATTGTTCCTTGATGGAGACTTAGAACTTATTTTTGACACATTCGCATAGTCGCGCAAAACCAGGGGTCAGGTGCACTATCATGACTTCAGGTTTAAGACCAGTACCAGTGATTTTGGTTCTATAGCCGATGTTGGCTATCCAGCTCCTGGCTCTGGAGTTTGTGTTGAAATTATTTGCCAGGGTGAAAAGATATATAAATTTCATCCTCTACTTCGAGCAGATCTTCATGACACGCGACATATCTGAGATCGTATAGAATTGTATTTTTTGTTACGCCGATCAGAAATCAATTTTCCTATCCATTAAGCGGATGTGTGCGTTTCGCTATATTGTGCTAGGGAAGCCATTTGACGTTCGTTGTTAGATAGCTGTCTTACTCTCGGTCGACGGTCGGCCTCTCAAGTGAGTACGCGATATATTGACTGACTCTCCGACCGTCCGTCCGTCCGACCGAACAATCATTACATCTGAGAAACAACAGATCACAGTCGTACGATCAACGAACCGTTCATCTAATCATACATCGGTGTAAAAACAATATTTTATGCGCACGAAACGCGGTCCCCGGCGTTTGATTCTGCATTGTGTCAACGATACGTTCGAGGTTTCATCATCGACAGACCGATCACGAGCGACTGTATCTTTATCCGCGTATATATATATATATATGGATGGACGAAGCGGAAAAGAAACCTGGCTGACATGTTATTAATAACACAGCGCCGGGTCTGGCCTGCCTGCCTGCCTGTCAATTCTGCTCGGTCGGTCTCCGAGAGAGAGAGTCAGATAAGAAAAACCCAAGAGATATCGTTCTCGAATCGGAAGAAATATCACCTTTACAGCGAAATAGATGGCATCATCAGTTCAGGTGTTTTTTTCTTCCCTCTTTTTAAAAGGTGATCGAGAAGCGTCGTCCGGTCAGACCGGAATTCCTGATTCTTAATTCTTAATTCTAGCCCTCAACATCCTCGAAAACACACGGAAATTAGTGATAACTTTTTCGAGTCTTGTTGGAAAAGTTATGAAATTTCAAGCTCAGCGTCTGAAGCCATGAAAAAGCTACACAATTTTAGACATGAGGTCTTGATGATTTTTTCTTGTGGTTTTGTATTGACGGCCTTGTATTTATATTCATAAACTTTCAATTCTGCCTTAGGGAGTATCAGCTGCGATTGCGGGGAGACATTTTCACCGGGGCCAAATTTGCATCGATCAGACCCGATTCAAATTTGTCCCGTGTCTAATTAGAGAGCGCGTTCACACATAAATCACTCACTCGATACCGAACAAATCTGTGATATAGCAGAGACATTTCCAGAACCAGTTACGATTCATACGCAATCATTTTCCCGTGCTAAAATTTGGCACCGACCTGGTCCGACGTTTTTTGGTCGCGCCAATCAGGCACGGAGCCGTTTGGCACCTGTGTGTAAAAAACGTTGTACAAGGCCCTCGATGCGGTATTGAAAATCGAAGGCTTCAAATGACGCGAACAGCGTTCAATAACGTCTCGGTCTGTACGAATAATTACAGTCATGTTTCTCTCGGATATAGAATGTGTTTTCGATTTTCTGTTTGTTCGCGCAGACGTCGACGGTCGACGCCGTTCTATTGCCGATCATTCTCAACAAAGTGAACGAACATTGAAACATTCATTCATTTATACACACACACATATTAATTTAGATGAATAAACTATATATATATATATATATATATATATATGTGTGTATATATATATATATATATGTGTGTATATATATATATATATATATATATATATATATATATATATATATATATATATATATATATATATATATATATATATATATATATATATATATATATATATATATATATATATATATATATATATATATATATATATATATATATATACACACATATATATATATATATATATATATAGTTTATTCATCTAAATTAATATGTGTGTGTGTATAAATGAATGAATGTTTCAATGTTCGTTCACTTTGTTGAGAATGATCGGCAATATTGTCCCTATGTATATATATATATTGGTATATTGATATATATGCACACTCAAAATACAATGTTGACGATGAAAAGGGTTTTGCAGCATACAGACACACACATCCACGCACGACTGATGGCTGATGGCTGATGAGAGAGTTATTGAGGATTCGTCCCCTGTGTGTATTGACGGTTATGTCTCGAGTGTAATGACAATATATTTTGCGTGTGTTCTCTCGCGTTGTTGAAGTTGTCCGGTCCGTGATATATATATATATATATATATATATATATATATATATATATATATATATATATATATATATATATATATATATATATATATACTGTAGCCGACGGTCGACGGCGCCAAATGCAGCTGATATCTCTGTCGGCTCGGTTTTGTGACAAATCCCGGTTCTGACAGGTCATTAGCCGTTACATTGTAGTAATGAAGCATATTCAGTCTAGATTAAATTGCTTAATTATCCACTCGCAATCAATGATGATGTCATTAGCGCCGTAGTTGGCCGGACCAAAGTGTCAACGAGACGCGCGTGCCTATCGTTTTATAGCGGCTAACACTTTTAAGATGACCCCGCGCCATTATAAAACTTGTTTTCGCTAATAGTTAAAGCTTATAAAAGATGCAGTTCGGATGAAGCGTTCAAGGCCGATGTGATCTAGATGATTCACGGTCCTGACATACGAGATGCAGGGAAACACAGAAACAGGAACATGTTTTCAGGAAAAATGTTTCCGAGATTGAATGTGAATTTCCCTATTTCCCTAAGATGTGTCCGTTTACGAGGAACATCTCGGGAAAAATGTGTCACGGTTTTGGGAATCAATGTTTCCGAGATTAAATGTGCTTGTTTCCGTTTCCCAGCGTTGGAACTATCGATATCATACATCAAGAAAGATGATTCCTCAATCCCAAAATAAGTATAAATGCATTTTTTTTGCTTCAACTGTATTGTGTGACAGCGATATTTCGAGTATTACGTACTCCAGACCAACTCAAACTCTAGAGAACTCCGACAAAAAACTCGGAGCAAAAGACAGTCTCTATGCATCTGATTATCTTACGCAATAGAAATTTCATGAACTTTACTCTAACGTGAATTCAGTTCAATGTCGTCGCGCGCTGTCGAGAAAACCTTTTATATTCATGTCAAACGCTGTGTTTTACATCCTATTTACATTTTGATACCTGACTTGGGAAATGATGTTCAATCTTGCCATATGAGAATTAATTGACTACAAGTCATTTATCACTTTACGATACATCCTGATGCCGTGTGTATCGCTTCATAGAGAAAGATACCTCGTGAGATAACGGGAAACGCAAATCCGTCAGTCGGTGAGATCACACAAACAACATCGCGGTCAATCGTCCAACTTACAAGTTGAGAGGTGTTTGATCACACGAAGACGAATTTGCCCTGATCAGATCCGAGCCAATTAATTTTGGCGGTGCCTAATAAGTTCTCATGTAAACCACTCTCTTGATATTAGAAAATGCCTAAACAAAGCAAAGTGAGTCACTTACAGGACCAGTAGCTATTCGCACAAAATAATTTGACCCGTGCTGAAATATGGCTCGGAGCTGGTCCGATATTTGGAGGAACCAGATTTTAAAAAACGTTCGTGTCGGTTCAATTCATGGTTTTCAATCTTTATGATGAGTTTGTTGGTCAATGGTTCTTCGCTGTGGCCTCTGAACTCCCCCCCCCCCCCACTGTAAGGGGATAAGGGGAAAAGAGAAATGTCGAGTGGTGCTCAGCGGGCGAGAGTTTTTCATTTTGTAGTAGAACAAACTTTTCGAAATCGTCCGAGCAAATAATATACGACGACGACATTGTTCATGTTATTGCCGGAATCGTCATCCAATTTTCCGAACGCATCCCACATCGCCAACAGCAATTAAACATAAACACCGCGGCTAGAAAAATTTGAATCGATGCTGAATAAATGATGGGATGTTTGATTTATGCTGCAGCCGCGACGTTGGTGGTAAGCCAGACTTACCTGTCTAGCATCATTCATCCTTCAATCTAGTTCGCAATTAACCCCCGCTGATGAAGTTCATTTCGCGACGTTTGATCGTTTCGTACCCGGTTTTCTGCGGAGTAAATTAACGTGATTGATCCCGCGCAAAACCGGGGCCCCATCAGCATTTGGATGATCAGTCACCAGTTACTTGGCACATTGATTCAATTGTTGCAAATAGAATTGCCAAAGTGACGGTTGAACCGGGCAGAAAATCGTCGACAAAGTGACGAATCTGTGACTAGTTAATACGTCGAATTGTTGTCAGTGACAACGTTTTCATTTTGCGTCTCTCCTTGGTTATATGTATATATATATATATATATATATATATATATATACACTATTGGTCTATTCATCATCATTTCTACCAGAGATATCGAATTGAAAAACATCTCAATTTTGTCGATACGGCTTCTGAAAACGGAGGTTGCACGAGCCGCGCTTCGGATTAAACCGTATTCATATTTGTCTAACTATTATCCATTAGGATATTCTCGAGAGTAAACAGACTTGAAAGTCTTTAAAGCCGTAAGCCGCCCGCCCGCCCGCTCAGTCGCTCGGTCGCATTTTCAGTATTTGCGTCGGAGACATTTCCACCGTTTACATCAAACGGTTTTAACAACTGACTGAAAGTGTTGTCTAAGATTACGACGCTTACGATGTCGGTGGTTTTTAAGATTTCGAAACGCGCTCGTCCCAATCGTCGCGAGCTCGTCCCAATCGTCGCGAGCGTCCAGGGCTGAAATATTATCGCCTAATTATCGGTCTCTAATTACGCCGGCGATGCAAATCTCCCGGCGATCGCGGCCGCCGCGAATTATCATGTACGCCGGCCGGGAGTCGTCGAAGTCGCCAACTGCGTATGGCAGCGCGGAATAACCGTGGACTCGGATTCAGATAAATACCGGCTGATCACATTTATAGTTTGCTCACAATGCAGATCTTGATTGGGTGGACTGGTTACAGCTATTGAGGGGCGGTCAGTAATGCCTAATAACATCTGACTACGATAATCCGTGAATGCAAGTAGATAAGGTCAATAACGATTCACTTTTTACATGGCTTCGGGCTAGTTATCGTTGTCATAATAATGAGAAAAAAAACTGCGCGGGAAATCATATCAGAAAGGTTTTTCTCGGCGTACGGCGCCATTTATCGCATCCCATCCTCCCCCGGCAGGGATTCGAACCTGATGGTATCGAGACTCACAACGCTACGAAACCCTGCTACACTAGCCCGAGTACGCAGCTACATGTGCAGGGTAGATGATGTCGTTATTAGCCAATCAGAAATCCTGTTTTATTTAAGCCTGGGTTTTTCCATTTGTTAGTTTATTCGAGAAATTTGCCTCAGTGATTATAGTGAAGCGGGGTTCCGTGCTGTGGCTGAGCGATGCCACAAGGTTCGAATCCCTGCCAGGACAAGATGATCTCGTTCTAGTATTCCACCTGTTGACGAGTCGAAAATTGCCTCGATTCGCGTCGCAAATTTACGTTCATATGTCGTTGAACCTCGGCCTGTCTTGTGATGACATCAGTGGTTGTATTAGACCTCGTTATCCGACGATGCTGTCATCCTAATTATACGACGTTAATGAAAATTTCATGCGTAAATTGCAATACGAGCTCCGAAATGAAAATATAATCTCGCCAGCGCCTGACAGGTGTTTGGATACTCTACACGTTTCGCTGAATGACAAATTGATTTTTTTGTTATAACGTCATCGAGGGAATTTGTGTCGTTGAATTATCCTGGGTTTGTTCAGAGAGAGAGAGGGGGAGAGGGGGAGAGGGGGGAGGGGAGACAGATTGAGAAGTCCTGTACTGTATAGTATTGGAATATGGTTGAAGCCCAATGCACACGATGCAGGGAAACCACTGAATCAAACATGTTTGATCTGAAAAATGTTCTTCCCGAAACAATGTTTCTCGTTTCTCGGAAATGCACACATAGAAACGCTCATAGACATGTTTGCATGTTTCGCTGCATCGTCAGCTGAATGACACCACACAAAGTTCATTTTCTGGGCGCAGAATTATGATCTCAGTTAGCCGTTGCGTGTTTGCAGTTTTGTGATATTCTGTCTACACTCGGCTATGTAATTACCGTATTGCTTGTCGGATTCATCTAATTTTTTTCCAGTTGTCCGGATTCGTACACCATATTTTTATCAATCAGTTGAATGCCACTCTGTTTTAGCTTTTGCGGCAGCGTCATCTAGATAGCGATTACATCCATCTGATATGTGTTAATATCACACATCAAATACTGCCAGTGATTTAAGTGCCATGTTGTGGCTATCTGTAAGTCGACATATTTTCGGATAATTACCTGCTAAATCCACACATCAGATCGTGTGAGTTATAGTAATCTCTCTATAATTGCCTTCTCTAATCATCTCATACTTTTCTCTGTCAAAACATGTGATATGTATATGAGTAAGTAAGTCGTATGTAAAAAAAAAGGGTTCGATAAGATCGTGGTGATCATCAAGGGGAGATATTGTATCCACTGCGTTTTAGGGAATTGAAGAAACTAATAACAAAATCGTAAGTTGCGGAGTGTAAGATTTTCAAATAGAAACATTGTCATCCATGAAAGGCCGGGTTTTCCCAGGTTTGATTTTTTGTAATAAATAGCAGGAAATCGCATGAAAATCATGACTACCTAGTGTAAAGGAAAAAAATGGAAAGTAAAGGTATAATTGCTATGATTAAACATGTTGGAGGAGGGGAAAACGCCCAATTTTACAATCTTCTGATTTACTTTGAAATCAACAGTTACAATTGGGGAAATGCTGTTTTATCAGGTTTGCAACAGATTCGAGCTGGTTGGTTTTTTCTTTTTCATCCCACCAGCAAAATTTTTGTTAGTTGAAGAATCCCTTTCAAACGCTGCGATCTCACGGAGACGTTTTGGCCCGAGTCAACTGGCCTGGACCAGTGCTTTATAAGAGAGCACATTCACAGGCAAATCATTGACTTGATGCTAAAATGCTATCGAAACGATGCTGTGACGAGTGAGGTGAGTCACTTACAGAACCACAGAATAATTTGTCCCAGGCTTAAATTTGACGCAAGTCTGGTCAGTTGTTTGGCCTGTGTCAAACATGAGTGGATTCATTCGGCACCAGTGTGAATGGTTGGCTCCGGCCAAACACTTGTATGATCGCGGCTTAGATTGTTGATATCTCTATATGCATAGATATACGGAATATATTTTTCGAAAGAAGCCTCAGACATCAATAGTTAGTTTCATCGATTGCCTGATTGCGATAACCTTGCCGCACTAGGTGGACGAAAATTGCCGATGCGTCTGATTGGTCGGAGGTCAGTCGTCGATTGCAGGGCGAACTGTAGCTCGACACTCATCAACGTTACATGGCACGTCTCGTATCAAAAATTACTTCCTTCCCTCTTCTAGCCGGTCTGTTCTCATATCAAAAATGAACTACATTTCTCAGTAAAAATATACACACAAGTTGACTATTGATGACTCGTTATGAAAATCGCGCGCTTCTCGCTCGGCTAATTTGATCTGTCACGACGAGGACGAAACTATCCTCACCGTGTCAAACTCTGCGAACGCGAAGGAGGGAAGGCTAATGCTTCGTTCATGTCCGTGCTTCGTGGCGTATTTTCGTGTTAAATTGTCACCTGTGCTACGACACAATTTCAGGATGGCCGTTCTGATTTAAGGCATCGCTGAAATCTCTCCCTCTCTCTGTCGTGCTTCACACATGTGTGTGGGTATCGTGCTTTACACATGTGTGTGGGTATCATGCTTTACACATGTGTGTGGGTATCGTGCTTTACACACGTGTGTGGGAATCGTGCTTTACACATGTGTGTGGGTATCGTGCTTCATACATGTATGTGGGTATCATGCTTTACACATGTGTGTGTGGGTGTCGTGCTTCACACATGTGTGTGGGTGTCGTGCTTCACACGTGTGTGGGTGTCGTGCTTCACACGTGTGTGGGTATCGTGCTTCACACATGTGTGTGTGGGTGTCGTGCTTCACACATGTGTGTGGGTATCGTGCTTCACACATGTGTGTGGATATCGTGCTTTACACATGTGTGTGGGTATCGTGCTTTACACATGTGTGTGGGTATCGTGCTTCATACATGTATGTGGGTATCATGCTTTACACATGTGTGTGTGGGTGTCGTGCTTCACACATGTGTGTGGGTGTCGTGCTTCACACGTGTGTGGGTGTCGTGCTTCACACGTGTGTGGGTATCGTGCTTCACACATGTGTGTGTGGGTGTCGTGCTTCACACATGTGTGTGGGTATCGTGCTTTACACGTGTGTGTGGGTATCATGCTTTACACATGTGTGTGTGGGTGTCGTGCTTTACACATGTGTGTGTGGGTGTCGTGCTTCACACATGTGTGTGGGTATCGTGCTTTACACGTGTGTGTGGGTATCATGCTTTACACATGTGTGTGTGGGTGTCGTGCTTCACACATGTGTGTGGGTATCGTGCTTTACACATGTGTGTGGGTATCGTGCTTTACACATGTGTGTGGGTATCGTGCTTCACACATGTTTGTGGGTATCGTGCTTTACTCATGTGTGTGGGTATCATGCTTTACACATGTGTGTGGGTATCTTGCTTACACACGTGTGTGGGTATCGTGCTTTACACATGTGTGTGGGTACCAGTGTCAAAGCATATTCATCAGCATATTCATCGGTGAAGAAGTCTTTTTCAGAACTCGACTATTAACCTATAATATGCCGGTTATTCGGTTTAAACGCAGGATAGGGGACGATATTTATAGCGCTATTAACGTCTCATATTGTAAATGCAAAATATGCGAAAAGAATGAGCAGTTGCAGCGGCTGCGGCTGCGGCTGCCGTCGGGATCTGTGTATCGATAATAGATGACACGCGAAGAATTGTTTGCTGATATGAGTTAATAATCACATTTTTGGTATGAACCAGTTCGCCGGCGCGCCCTTGTGTAATGCGGTTATTCGTGATGGATGAACGCGTGCACGTCGTGAAATTTATCATTACCAAACAATCCGCCCTTATTAACAATCGGCGATGGATATATCAATGGTGGCAAATTAGCGGCTGGTTTTTTTTTCTCCGTCTCTTGCGTATGATTTACGAGATATCACGGCTGTATTATATATAGAGTCGGTCGGACAGACGGGAGTGTATTATTATCATACTAGATTTCGAGATTTATGCCGCCGTTAAATGATCATCATTCGCAGTGTATTAATTATTCGAAATCTTCCGCCTTCGTCTTTGAAATATTTTTCTAAATTTGTCGGATACCATAAATCTGAATGCGACGATTCAGTTCGCGTAATCAGATAATGATTTCGACGTTTTAAAGACATCAGCAGCGAATAAACTGAATCTTTTATTTTCGTGGCGCGATTCATGATTAAGTTTCTTTCATCGAAATGAATACGTTTAAGCCGCGATCGCACCGAAACGTTTTTACCGGGTTTAACAGGCTTGGTCCGCGCCTAGGTTAGAGGGCGCATTCGCACTTATATCATTCAGTGTTGAATTACTAATACCGGTATATCATCAACCCGATGCTGTGGCAAGTGAGGTGAATCACTTCTAAAACCAGTTTGCATCCGCATGGAGTAATTTCATCCGTGCTAAAATTTGGCACAGGCCTGGTCTTTAGTTTTTGAGCAGGACGTACTCGGGCCTTCTCAAACAGGCACGGGCCCATTCGGCCTAATTTGGCTCGGGCCGAAAAACGCTTGTGATTGCGGCTTATATCAGCTTACCGATGGACCTGCAATTAATGACACATTACTTGACAGGCCGAATGATCGCAGTGACCTAAAATAGAGTGGGTCTAAAATGGTTCGGATAATACCTAGATCATTGATTTACGATATACCGGTCATTCGCTAGTCATCTTTCAGGAAATTATTCGGCATAAACGTTTATATCATCGTTTTCGGAATTGTAAATGATGGCCGATTTTCTATATGCGACGCATACAAATATATATATAATATATATATATATATATATATATATCGCTAATTAATCTTTCGTATCGTTGCCGAATCTTACTCAATGACGGACACGTAATGCCGCTGGTCGTCGTTAAATGAGGAATAGCAGCTATAAACGACGTTACTGCCGCTGAGGTTTATGTGGTTATTTGAATTAGGCTATGGCCGCCTTGTACTGTCGTGCTCAGCGTTCAGCAGGGCTTGATTCCGGAATTTTCAATAACAGGGCCCAAAAAATCTAAGGCCTAGATGTATTGTACTTGTTACGTGAACGCAAATCCGTAGATGCAAATTCCTTAAGGGGTTTTTAAAAAAACTTAGAAAAAATTTTTTTTTATGTGTCATTTTCTGAGCATCTGGAGTGATTCTAAAACAAAATGGCCGACCATGATTTTCCACGATGTGTAGCTTTCTATTAACCCTTCAGTGGATCTACACTGCTGTGCGGTGTATGAATCGGTGATGGATTCTGCTAGTACACCGCAGTGCGGTGTATTGATGTAATTAGTAATTAGTTTTTATCTCTATAGAAAGATGGCAGCACCTGTCAAACATAGTGAAATATTAGTTACTAAAGATACACCGCGCCGGGGTGTAGACGCACTATGGTGGTACGCCTGTTATTCAACACACTAGGGTGGAATTTTTCAAAATGTTCAAATTATCCACAGCACTATGGGGTAATGATTTGTCAGCACTGAAAGGGTTAAGGCCGGGTTGTGAAAATGTTATCTTGACAAAAATTAGGGTGGGACCAGTTAGGCCCTCCCTCAGATCCGCCCCTGTTAAAGCGCCCCTCTCCTTCTTCATACTCCCGTCACATTTCGTGTATAAAGATGTATCAAGACATTAACGATTTTGAGCGCGCGTCGTCGTTTGACGAAACGACTTCCGTCGTCTGTCATCCGAGACCTCGCAAATAGCCGTATATATTCACAGCGATACCTCAGTACCTGCGGGTTGATTCGTCGTGTTAATAATATTTTTAAGAAATGTCGTCAGAATTACGTTTTATTGTCTTGATTTTACCCCGGTGAACTGTGCGTATGGTTATTTCTGGAATTCAGATGATTTCATAGCCGCGCTAGTCGGCTGTCTGAATGTTGAACATAGATCAGAAAACTGATGGAATCCGCGGTTCCAGTAACCGGTGCTGATGTACGCGTATCTGATTCGATTTTGAAATTCTATCAAAGGTATGGAACCCTTGAAACTTCGGGTACCCCGGTTGGCTTGTTACATCCTGAAGCGTGGATACCTATCGGCATGTGAATATGTTTACTCAAGTTCTTGTTTAGAAATGCATTGTGCTAGATTTAGCTCTAAGATATGTACAACGCTGAAGAATGTGCTCTCGAGACTAAATGACTCGGGGATGACCTTACCGCCTTTAATAAGCCGGTAATTCCTCTGAAAGCGACTGCGAAAAATGATATTGACATACGCCGGTATATTCTTAATAGAAAGTTCTGTAAGGATTGTTTAATGTTGGCTAATACCCGAGCTGCTGTTGTGTAATGGAGTGAAAGGCTTTTCACCACGATACCTTCAGGGCCCTGTTTATTCGCTTAATTTCATCGCATGGTAAACTTTCTAATTCAATTAAAATCTATCTCTGTGATCGAGTAGTTAGAGTGATGAGGAGCGCTGAACAACGCCTACTCAATGTCATAGCGATGATGTGCACAGCCGCAGTTAACCAGGAGAAATGCAAAGTTTTAAAGTTTTTAAGTTGAATTGTATAAGAAAGCCCAGGGTTTAAATATAGCAAGTGTACAAAATGCCTAAAATTCATCACTCAAAAAATCTAGCTAGGACCTTACAAGGTGCTTACTTTTCACAAAACTCTCAAAAAGTGCTTACAAATTGCTAACTTATGACTTTTGCGATCCCAAATTATCATTTTGGACAATCATGTATTTTAGACAAGGACGATTAGGATTAGGAAGGTGTTAATAAGGATAAGGAAGGTGCCACTTTAGCCTTGCTAAAGCGCTTATACTATCAAAAACATTTAGAAGTGCTCTTGCCTCAGCCTTACTTCTATGAACCTTGGGGCTGGTTCCTCAGTTGAGACTTAAGTCCAAAAATGGTCTTAAATTTTAAGAATGGTCTTTAGTTGTTAGATTGGTTATAGAACTAAAATGGTCTTAAATTGATCTTAAGTCTAAGCCATGACTATGCAACTGGGCCTTAAAGCCTAAAGCCCTGTCTACTACTTCATGCTTGTAACAGCCAACTCTATCATTGATACGTCTATGTGTTCTCGCTTATTTTTCATCAATATTGATCCCTGATGTAAGCATTTTATCATCTATTGATGCACATCCGATCACCGGTCTTGCACCTTCCTGATTTAACCTGTATCTGACATGAAAGTTCGCTGGCAGACAACTATCGCATCAGTCATTGTACACTAATTGAATTAGCTGGTGATAAATGAACAAAAACAATGGTACATTTTCATTATATTAATGCTCCTTGGTTTCTTAATGCTATACATATATGATTAATCTTTTTATGGATACACCCACTTCATATTGTTAGTATCATGTTCAGGAATATTTTGGTCCTGCTGACCATATATGTTGGTTTCAGTAATCGTGAACCTAACGTATAAACTAACACCTCTAAAATACTAAGGATAAGGTCCTCTCGTCCTGAAGGTTTCTGGTAGCAAATCATATAGTGTTTGCTAAATAAACAAATCATTCGACAAAATACAGGAGGAGATATTACGAGCGACCAACTCTCCAAATATCGCGATAATACACAGTCAACTGTATTCCGTTATGGATATTGGAATTTTTTAAAAGGCGAAAGTTAGTTGACTTAGGGCCTGAAATCTGAATGCGATCTTGAACAAATAAACTATTATTTGCGGATGGGAGACGCGCGCGGCGGTTAGACAAACATTGAAACAGAAGTCAGAATATTGTGCCGTGAAATGTCGCGAATATTCCCGTCTGTGTTTTTCGCGAAGCGTTTGATCGCGCGGGGAAATCAAATAAGACGACGATAATAATTTTCGTTCGTATTGAAACACTTATCTTCAGCCGCGGTGACATAACTAGATTTTTTACGGCAAATTGATGCGAACGTTTCGGGTTGTGGTATATCCGACGACGATGGCGATGGCGCTGGCGCTGGCGCTGGCGATGTT
The DNA here is from genome assembly GCF_964204645.1 of Tubulanus polymorphus. Classification (NCBI taxonomy): domain Eukaryota; kingdom Metazoa; phylum Nemertea; class Palaeonemertea; order Tubulaniformes; family Tubulanidae; genus Tubulanus; species Tubulanus polymorphus. The sequence continues at coordinate 21,504,270 of NC_134029.1, forward strand.
ACGGTGTTATCCCCGGTAATGGATGGCGGTTGTTATGTACGAATTCACTGGAGGCTAAAAGGCTTATAGCGTCCCGTGATCTTTGAGCCATGAACTAATAATCTAATATCGCGCATCGCACAATGCCGGACATATGCGTGCGTCGTTTTTACGCTCGATAAGATATCGCGGGAAAAATCCTTTTAATATTTCAATGTTTTCTTAAACAACGCGGGTATAGCGATTCTTTTAATCCCTCGAACGACTGAGAACCACTAAAAAGGGTTTTGGAAGAGCTTCGAGGTTTATTTCATGTTAGGAAGAGGCTCCTGGGGCCAGTTGCATAGTTGCGGCTTAGACTTAAGACCAGTCTAAGACCAACTTGGTTCTATAGCCAATCTAACAACTTAAGACCAATCTTAAGATTTGAGACCACTTTTGGACTTAAGTCACGACTGTGCAACTGGGTCCAGAACTTTTTGGCCAAGAAACGTCGCTCTTAATTCAAACTACTGATATCCCAGTAATCTTTTTATGAATGTATTATCGAATTTATCGATGATAAGTAATAATATGCATAAGATTCTATCATGATTTTGACGCGTTGACGGACCGCAGCAAGCCAATGCTGTACACTGTAGGGCTTGGGGGCCTTTTATAAACGAGGAGAATGAAAAGAAAGACAAACGGAGAACAAGGTGGTCACTGACCTGAAAATCAGGGAAAAATCAGAGAATTATTTAAAATAGCAAAAAACCAGGGAAAAGTCAGGGAAATTTGTTGAGATGGTTAGATCACATTTATAATCGAACTGTTTCCATCTATGTTTTTAGTATTTCGCTTTTTATAAATTGATTGGAGCAAATCAAGTCAGGTAAACAGTACTATGTAATAAAGGATGTTATGTTTGTTATGTTTTTCAGACGTTGGTCGTATTGAACCCCGTTAAAAGCGCCGATGTAAGCATCATGCAAGACACGGACCTCGCCGGGCCGCTCGTGTTCTGTATGGCGTTCGGCGGGTCATTACTGCTGGTAGGTTTATCTGAGTCACGATTATCATTACGCAACGTTCGATCGTCAAGAGATTAGAGAGAAAAAGAATTAACGATATACATAGAAATAAGTGAATTATGCAATGATTAATTTCTGAACGCTCAATGAAGCTTTTCCGTAATCGATGACTTTTATTTACAGGCTGGGAAAGTGCATTTCGGATATATCTATGGATTGGGCGTCGTCGGTTGTCTGGCCATGTATTTCCTGTTGAACATGATGAGCATGACGGGAGTAACGGGCAGTACTGTCGTCAGCGTTCTCGGTTACTGTTTGTTACCGATGGTTATACTGTCGTTTATCGCCATTGTTTTATCTTTACAGTAAGTCTTCTATAAGCGCGACGTCGACCGCTGGGAATTGAAGGGCGCATTAGTCATAGAAATTCATCGATTCCCTCGCGATAGACAAGCCATTCATAAATAAAGAATTTACGTGAATGAACTTTCAAATCATTGTCTTTTAATACAACAGACTGGAGATGCTTCTATGAGAATATTCACTTTTAGAGTGCTTACTTTGAAATTCGAGTGCATCTTTAAAAGGCTCATGAAAATTTCTTTATTTATATCGGGTAGGCCTTGAACCTGCATGTAAATATCTGAATGTTAAAGAAAATACAGCTACTTAATGTCTAGAAGTGCCTTAAGCCTTGAATCAGGAGTGTAACCCTGTAAGGCTAAAAAATGATAACTTGTTTCTCCTAATCGGGTCGGGTAGTTTTGTAAAGTGCGATGAAATTTGTAATCAGTTTATTTTCTATAGCTGCTGGGTCTGTTATGGTTAGATCAGTAATGTACAGGGTAGATAAGAGGCTGGAAGGGTCATTTCTAAGCTCAATATGAATGAGAAACAAGGTATCAATTTGTTTGAGCCTAATCTTATAATATAAACCATGTATTTCTGGTGGTTCAAGTCTCGGAGCAAATTCTTTTTTTCGCGCAGTGTAGAGATCATACCAGAATGGCTCCGTGATATCTAAAAGAGTTTGTCATGCTATAAACCTAAACTTGTCAATGCAATAAACGAAGAAGCATTTTGCCTATACCTCTGGGATAGAAATTGTACTCTCATGGCTTGATACCATTATAGATAGAATATTGTCTTATGCATGATCAGTAATTGCATATTCTTGAAAATGTACGCGTGATTTTTCTGACATGTTCGCAACCCTAGGGTCAAAATCGCACTCTAAATGGGTTTATGTCATCGACTATCCACGTTTTATTATCTATTGATACAAAACTGGCCATAAATAGCTGATCTTGATGGACTAATTTGGCTTGTAGACCATTAATGTTTAGCTGCCGAGATCTGAGAATGTTTGCATTGCGAATGTCTGGTCATCTACATGGGTTATGGTAGCGATGTTGAAGATTTCTATCAACATCAGACCCTCGTGACGAATTGCTTTGATTTATATCCGATTTGAAGTCGAAACATTCTAACTATTAACAGAAATTGTTTTTCTTTCATTCCAGAGGTATACTTGGTATTGTCATGACGTCGTTCACTGTATTCTGGTGTAGTTTATCGGCATCTAAATTGTTCGTGACTGCATTAGCGATGGATCACCAACAGCCCCTCGTCGCTTACCCATGCGCGCTTGTCTACGGAATTTTTGCGCTGTTAACAGTTTTCTAAAATCATTCTCTCAAATTAACTAAACTATATTCCTAGATGCGAAGTGTTGTACTGCATGTTAAAAGGAAATACCGAATTTTGTCATAGCGTTTTGAATGAAGATACAGATCCTTTTGGCGGAATGGGGTTAACTCCGAGCGCACACTAAACTGTATTATTAGTTTTAATTCTGAATATTGAAAACTCACAGGCAATTTCATAGTCGATTATGTAAGCTATTTCTGTTATATGAATGGATCAATTAGTTCTATGTTGATAATTCCGCTTCATTGTATTCGCCGATAACATTTGAAACGTTGTGTGCAATAGAAATAAGACACTAAGTCAATCGTAATGAGTAATACTATTAGCTCTACTGTTGTGATCTTTCACATGCCTTCCTTTATCAACTGTACAGTACAGATATATCATTATTTGTACAAAAAATGGATAATAAACTTGTTGTAATTTTTACAAATACGTGTGTATTGTTATCTTATTTTGTTGTTTAGTTGCGATTGTTGTTGGATACAGCCTAGATTTTTGAAACCAGAAATTGTTGAGGTGAACCAAGCTAAATAGATTTTAATGAAATTAGGCGCTATAATGCGATTATTGTTCGAATTTTAATTGAGTTTGATGTCATTGGGTAAAATAATGTGGCAGTATTGTAGTTCTGCCCGCAATCAGTAGTGTCACATTGACCGTCAAGTGCTGCCCCTATACACATGATTAGCGGCGAACACATGAACTAAGCTGATTAAACATTATTCCTACTGTGGCATGTGAGCAATAAGTTAGTTCCAATATTCACCGTCAACGATGTGTATAGGGGCAGCACTTGAAGGTTATGATAATAAATAAATAAATCACATTTTATGTCATGTGTAAAATAAATAGAAATGCACAGTTGACAGTGTTCAATTGCTACAACTACCTTTATTTTGTACTATCCTCAGAAGCCTCCCACATTCCCAAGTTTTACAAAAAAAAGCTCCCGACTAATTTTTTTGTTTCACAGACACCGAAAACTCTAATTCATCAAGTTGATGGTGAGAGTATACAGATGAAATGACTTGAGTCAGTATCTAGGCTAGCTTGTAAGGCTAGTATTACTAGACTAGGCTTAGACTAGAAACAAAGCCCTTATATGCGAACATCGGTAACTAAAAGAAATGCTTTTCATGTTTTTTATTACCAACAATTACAACAATTCAGTTACACATTTATTTCGAATAATATATAATTTACCAGTAACAATATTAATCAATCAATTAATCGTATTTTTATACAAAAGATGTCTAGAAGGCAGTGTTGCCACGTTATCATCAGTTGAAAGGGTAAATAGTACCAATGTGTACTATCTCTGAAGAACTATAAGATTTATATTTTCCTACAAGAAAAATGCCGAGATCTAAGAATGTTTGCATTGCGAATGTCTGGTCATCTACATGGGTTAAGGTAGCAATTTGATGTTGAAGATTTCTAACAACATCAGACCTTCGTGACGAATTTTTTTGATTTATATCCGATTGGAAGTCGAAACATTCTAACTATTAACAGAAATCGTTTTTCTTTTCATTCCAGAGGTATACTTGGTATTGTCATGACGTCGTTCACTGTATTCTGGTGTAGTTTATCGGCATCTAAATTGTTCGTGACTGCATTAGCGATGGATCACCAACAGCCCCTCGTCGCTTACCCATGCGCGCTTGTCTACGGAATTGTTGCGCTGTTAACAGTTTTCTAAAATCATTCTCTCAAATTAACTAAACTATATTCCTAGATGCGAAGTGTTGTACTGCATGTTAAAAGGAAATACCGAATTGTCATAGCGTTTTAAATGAAGATACAAATCCTTTTGGCGGAATGGGGTTAACTCCGAGCGCGCACTAAACTGTATTATTAGTTTTAATTCTGAATATTGAAACTCCCAGGCAATTTCATAGTCGATTATGTAAGCTATTTCTGTTATATGAATGGATCAATTAGTTCTATGTTGATAATTCCGCTTCATTGTATTCGCCGATAACATTTGAAACGTTGTGTGCAATAGAAATAAGACACTAAGTCAATCGTAATGAGTAATAGTGTCAGCTCTACTGTTGTGATCTTTCACATGCCTTCCTTTATCAACTGTACAGTACAGATATATCATTATTTGTACAAAAAATGGATAATAAACTTGTAATTTTTACAAATACGTGTGTATTGTTATCTTATTTTGTTGTTTAGTTGCGATTGTTGTTGGATACAGCCTAGATTTTTGAAACCAGAAATTGTTGAGGTGAACCAAGCTAAATAGATTTTAATGAAATTAGGCGCTATAATGCGATTATTGTTCTAATTTTAATTGAGTTTGATGTCATTGAGTAAAAATTATGTGGCAATATTGTAGTTCTGCCCGCAATCAGTAGTGTCACATTGACCGTCAAGTGCTGCCCCTATACAGATCACTAGCGGTGAACACATGAACTAATCTAATTAAACGTTATTCCTACTGTGGCATGTGAGCAATAAGTTAGTTCCAATATTCACCGTCAACGATGTGTATAGGGGCAGCACTTGAAGGTTATGATAATAAATAAATAAATCACATTTTATGTCTTGTAATTTGCTTACCGAACCCCGTGAAAACCACTTAGATATAAATACCTTTCGGAACTTAGATGTATTAAAAAAATCCAACTTTAAATATGGCTAAATTAATCAAAATAGGTCTAGATGTATATAAATCCCGCCGGTAGTGTATGTATTGTAAATATATGTATTGTAAATAGTAAATAGTATATTTTGTACATAAGTGTGAGACCAGTTAATTAAGTTTTGTAGCTTTTATTACTGTTTATGTAATTATTGTAAATACTGTTTTCCTCCATATACCATGGAAATGGTTGGAGTGTAAATAAATATTCGTAAATATTCGTAAATTCGTAAAATATTCGTAAATATTCGTATTCGATAATAAATAAATAAATCACATTTTATGTCATGTGTAAAATAAATAGAAATCCACAGTTGACAGTGTTCAATTGCTACAACTACCTTATTTTGTACTATCCTCAGAAGCCTCCCACATTCCCAAGTTTTACAAAAAAAGCTCCTGACTTATTTTTTTGTTTCACAGACACCGAAAACTCTAATTTATCAAGTTGATGATGAGAGTATACAGTTGAAATGACTTGAGTCAGTATCTAGGCTAGCTTGTAAGGCTAGTATTACTAGACTAGGCTTAGACTAGTTACAAAGCCCTTATATGCGAACATCGGTAACTAAAAGAAATGCTTTTCATGTATGTTTTTTATTACCAACAATTACAACAATTCAGTTACACATTTATTTCGAATAATATATAATTTGCCAGTAACAATATTAATCAGTCAATTAATCGTATTTTTATACAAAAGATTTCTAGAAGGCAGTGTTGCCACGTTATCATCAGTTGAAAGGGTAAATAGTACCAATGTGTACTATCTCTGAAGAACTATAAGATTTATATTTTCCTACAAGAAAAATACCGAGATCTGAGAATGTTTGCATTGCGAATGTCTGGTCATCTACATGGGTTAAGGTAGCAATTTGATGTTGAAGATTTCTAACAACGTCAGACCCTCGTGACGAATTTTTTTGATTTATATCCGATTGGAAGTCGAAACATTCTAACTATTAACAGAAATTGTTTTTCTTTTCATTCCAGAGGTATACTTGGTATTGTCATGACGTCGTTGACTGTATTCTGGTGTAGTTTATCGGCATCTAAATTGTTCGTGACTGCATTAGCGATGGATCACCAACAGCCCCTCGTCGCCTACCCATGCGCGCTTGTCTACGGAATTTTTGCGCTGTTAACAGTTTTCTAAAATCATTCTCTCAAAATTAACTAAACTATATTCCTAGATGCGAAGTGTTGTACTGCATGTTAAAAGGAAATACCGAATTTTGTCATAGCATTTTGAATGAAGATACAGATCCTTTTGGCGGAATGGGGTTAACTCCGAGCGCACACTAAACTGTATTATTAGTTTTAAGTCTGAATATTGAAACTCTCAGGCAATTTCATAGTCGATTATGTAAGCTATTTCTGTTATATGAATGGATCAATTAGTTCTATGTTGATAATTCCGCTTCATTGTATTCGACGATAACATTTGAAACGTTGTGTGCAATAGAAATAAGACACTAAGTCAATCGTAATGAGTAATACTGTTAGCTCTACTGTTGTGATCTTTCACATGCCTTCCTTTATCAACTGTACAGTACAGATATATCATTATTTGTACAAAAAATGGATAATAAACTTGTTGTAATTTTTACAAATACGTGTGTATTGTTATCTTATTTTGTTGTTTAGTTGCGATTGTTGTTGGATACAGCCTAGATTTTTGAAACCAGAAATTGTTGAGGTGAACCAAGCTAAATAGATTTTAACGAAATTAGGCGCTATAATGCGATTATTGTTCGAATTTTAATTGAGTTTGATGTCATTGAGTAAAAATTATGTGGCAATATTGTAGTTCTGCCTGCAATCAGTAGTGTCACATTGACCGTCAAGTGCTGCCCCTATACACATCATTAGCGGTGAACACATGAACTAAGCTGATAAAGCGTTATTCCTACTGTGGCATGTGAGCAATAAGTTAGTTCCCATATTCACCGTCAACGATGTGTATAGAGGCAGCACTTGACGGTTATGATAATAAATAAATCACATTTTGTCATGTGTAAAATAAATATAAATCCACAGTTGACAATGTTCAATTGCTACAACTACCTAATTAAGTACTATCCTCAGAAGCCTCCCACATTCCCAAGTTTTACAAAATAGCACCTGACTTATTTTTTTGTTTCGCAGACACCCGAAAACTCTAATTCATCAAGTTGATAATGACAGTATACAGATGAAATGACTTCAGTCAGCATCTAGGCTAGCTTGTAAGGCTAGTATTACTAGACTAGGCTTAGACTAGAAACAAAGCCCTTATATACGAACATTGGTAACTAAAAGAAATGCTTTTCATGTATGTTTTTTATTACCAACAATTACAACAATTCAGTTACACATTTATTTCGAATAATATATAATTTGCCAGTAACAATATTAATCAATCAATTAATCGTATTTTTATACAAAAGATTTCTAGAAGGCAGTGTTGACACGTTATCATCAGTTGAAAGGGTAAATAGTACCAATGTGTACTATCTCTGAAGAACTATAAGATTTATATTTTCCTATAAGAAAAATGCTACAACATATTTCAGTGATATGCTATGATTTGGGGACCAAATTTTTCGGGAGGCAAACGATATTCGCTGTTAGATTAACTTCGTAAATTTGAACTCTCCGGTTGGTGAGAAGCAACAACCGTATGACCGGCAGACTACATAAAACATAATCTTATGACACTACTTTAAATAGTACAACGGACTTTAAACCATTTGCACGAAATTGACCACTGACTATATATGAAAACCGTCTCGACAAAATATCCACAAGAAAACAACATTATAGGCTTATTTATATACACATGACGCATATTCCCACCTCAAATCTTCCAATAGAATACCAGCCGACATATCAACAAAGATCAACAATTCAACGCTGTTAGAGCACCGGCTAAGAATTTGATAATTTCTGATTGATCCGAGCTGGTATAAAAGATTGTATAGGGACAAATGAGTGATTAGAACGGTAAGAACCCAAGGGTTACATTAAGTAGCGATTCTTATCATTGTTTACAGAGTCTTCAGCATCTGGAAACCCACTGCATTTATACTATAAACCCATTTTAAAGCAGAAATACTGACCAATTGATGAAATATTTACCGCAAACATTGTCATTCGCTATTACGTTATTCTATATAAAATAACAACAAATAAAACTCAGAAGATTAAATGCATATGGTCACAATTCAACACACAACTTAGACATAAATCGGCACGATTTAAATACGTACAAATAAACATTCTTCATTAACATCATTTCGACACGAATACATCATAAATAACCAGGTTCAGTAATAACACCTACGCCTGTCGTAGCCTTAATTAAAACGATTGGCATCGTAAGTCATCGGTATATTTACACACCGTTTAGTTATTGGCGTGTGGGCCGGATTTTAATAAAAATAATCCAGACGAATGCCCACCGATAGCCTCGTAGCAGCATTACTCTAACTAGTCTGTAGTCACCTATCTTAGTCTCCACATAGTAGCGATTCCAGGGGAGCAGGATTAGGGCAGGTTTACTGTAATTTTTGACGATCAAGGTAGACGTGGTAACAACGCACATGATTACCCTGTGCTAATGGAAACTATCGTTATAACTCGATGACATCGTGATCGATGCCAGAGGCGGCGTCCCCGTTACCGCGACCGGCATTCTGTAATAGTAACTGTTGTCGTCGTTGCTGCATCTGTATCTGCTGCAACCGCGCAAGCTCTTGTTCTTGTCGCTCGACCACCTGCAACAAAATGAAAAATTCCATTAGTAGTTCATAAGTTCTGTTGAACTGTTATTTAACTAATTATTCAAACTTTGGATATTTTCACCACAACTCAAGAAAATTCTCTAGGTCATAAGCGACTTTTTATATACCATGCATATACGCTAATTACATATTCTGCTTTTCTAGATAAGTTGGGGAACGGGTCAATGCCTGATATAGACCTTACATAGTTAGAGAGTATTGAGTATGGCGGCATATCTGAGGTTAATTTTGAATAGTTCCAAGACGAAATATTCTCATCAGATGATCCATTCTCAGAAAAAAACTGGCATCAGGTGTGGGTGGCGTTGGCACCAGTGATCTAGTACTATAATATCTATGACGGCTAACTTGTGTCTAAATCGGTTTATAACCTTAAGATATTCTCAATCCCGGTAAATCAAGATTAAGGCGATATTTGCAGAATATTCATAGAATACGTCTGCTATCGTGTAACTCACCTGACGTCTGTGTAATTCCTGTTGAGCGAGAACCTGTTGAGTTTGATTCGACATCTGCATTCTGTATATCGCGCTGACGCGTTGACTTAATTCGTGCGGGGTCAAATTCGGATTCTGAAGATACAATATCGAACGAAATACATACATGCCACGAATACTGAACTGAATAGCAACCGATTAAGAAACATGAACGACGACCACTAACCTGTGATAGTAGTAACTGTACTAGCTGTGCCTGTACCGCAGAACTGAATTGAGGATTCATCAATCCTTGCATTACCGACGCCGTATTCGCTGTGTTCATCGCCTGCATCTGTTGTATCATATCTACCGAAAAATAAAAAGAGAAACATTTTCAACCGAAATCGATCAGGAATCTACCATTTATATCGACCAGAAAAGAATATTGAGTCTTTCTCATGAAAATAAATCAATCAGCACCAACTTGAGTGTGCTCAAGCCTAGTTGACCAGAACAGAATAACTTCTAAGAGAGTGTAAGAGTATACTCTACTTGGATGGGAATGAGGAATTTGAGAAGTCAGTATTGATCAATGTGTTTGTATTAGTTGATATTGATACCCAGGTTGGCTAAAATCCATCTCCACTAACTAGGACTGCCCCGAATTTCACGACCCGGTAATCAATATCTAACTTACGTTGGAATCCACCGTAATTAGGAAACGCAGCTTGTTGTTGAAGTCCTTTTTTCTCGGCTTCGTATTCCTCCCACGCCGCTTTACGTTCGTCTTCGTTCAACTCTTCGTCGACTTTGTTCTCGAGTAGCGAATCGTGTTCGTGGTAGTTCACGATCCAATCCATCTGTTCGTGCAGAAGATCGGCCAAAAAACGATCCTAAAACGAGTAGGTTTGAACAATCCATTTTTCAAGATCAGTATCGCTAAAAATAATTGACAAGAAAGAAGTTCCTAGTGCTGGCTTGATAAATGACCCTACACTCTGCTTTTTAGACCTATACGAAATTTTTCAAGCGAAACGACATAATCTATTGAAGAGAGATGTATGAAGAAATGCTGTTGTATTGTAAGCCAGAAAGTAACTTGAACGTGCACCGTAGAAATTCCAAAATCTATTGAGTACTGTATGTAAAGAACAACATTGCGCAACAAAAATGAGTATATCATAATTCTATTTAAAAAGCTTGGTACCTAAGTTCCAGCAATTGAAAGCTATTGCGTTTTCTAGTAAGTTATCATCATGATAGAAATATGGCCATAGAAACTCCAGATTTGAAGTCTAATACAGTGGAACTCATTCAATTCCGATGACTAGTTACTGCCCAGATTTCTCTGAATCAAGTAAAATCCGAATTATGAATTTCACCCGAATCAAGTCAAAATTCAGAATCAAGCAAATTCTACTGTAGTTGATAAGCAACAGAAATGAGCCAAGACTGGCTTCAATGGAACACTTTGATGAGAGTTCAACCAGCACAAGAGACCAAAACCTTATCGTAAAATTAAAGCTAGTAAATACCTTTGGTAATATAGGAGTAGGTTTATCAGTTTTCTCCGGGTCGTCTAATCGATCTGGCTTGAATGTATACAACTCTTGTAAATCGCTAGCGTTAAAATGACGTTGAATCTGATGTTCATCGATGACTCGCTGCGATAACGACTGTTTAGACACTTGTCGTTCATAGATTTTCTCTTCCATCGTTCCCTGAAAATAAATATTTCATACTTAGAAGTTTTACAAAAATTGCGTAATTTAACCCTTTCCCTCCATTCCGCTGATTCACTGCCAACGAGATTTTCAAATGAGAACTGAGCCTATTTCAACCTCAAACAGAAACCTATCAACGTTAGAACTTCTTGGAAAATTTGAAGAGGAAATTCTGAGCTGAATGATATTTTGTTGGAAGTGCTCTAACTTCAAATTTTAGTCAATTCAGGGTGAAAAAAAAACTATAATTTTTGCCAAATACATCAAACAATTAAGAAAATAGGTACTAGACGGCACATATCAGTGGCAAAATACCAAAAGCAACTGCATCGCAACTATTCTTCACAAATTGAAATAATTTAAAGTTTTATTTTAGAGAAACTAGGGGCCCAGGAACTTGACACCCACTTGGGAAATGGTACGAAATGCTCGAAAATCTGACAAATTACCCTAAAACAAGGCTGCCAACCCATGAAAAGCCCTCTCAGAAAAAAGTTGATTTTTTCAGGATCTTTTTATTGAAACATGAAATGAAATGTTCAATTGAATCATTAAACAATGTTAAGACCCTAAGTAACTTCTTTCACAATACTGTATTAAACAAATTGAATCAGTATTTCTTGTGACAAAATAGTAATGAAATACTGAAAATCAGGAACAGTTGACAGCTCTGCTAAAATATGCTAGCATGGAGAAATCCACATTGAGCTAAAATTCTAATAATTCATTTCACCATAAATTTTGTGGATACCGAGGTGGCCATTCTTTCTACAACGGTCTAAAGAATTGGAAGTTTTAATATTGTTTGAATACCTGCGCAATAAGACGATACACGTAAACCGGTTTATTCTGGCCAAATCGATACGAACGGAACATCGCTTGTAGATCGTACGACGGATTCCACGACGCGTCGAATATGACGACTCGATTCGCAGCCATTAGATTAATACCCAGCGATCCGGCTCGAGTTGAGATCATAAATAATCGCGCTCTGCAAATATTCAAACATACGATAATCAGAATATAGTTTGTAGTAAGGGAGTTCCCCATAAAGAATCAAAGCAAAGTATTTTTTGTTATCATCAATTCTTTTTATCATCTACGGACTAAAACAAACATCGGTGACTTTAATTTTGAGTTTGGTGCATTTTGTAAGCACAGGTTGATTAATACACCTCACGTGAAGTACATAGTTTTTTGCTACCCCTTCTCTTTATCAAACGATCCCGAAGGAGAGAAACGTAAGTCTAAATTGAAATATCGGCGCGCACTTAACAGATGGTGAATATGTCAGAAATTTTACAAAATACTAAGTTAACAGAATACGATATATGTTTTTTATATGACTGATTATCGATTACCTCGGATTATCCTCAGCGTTGAAATTATCACAGAATTTCTGGCGGACGTGAGCTTGAGTGGACCCATCCAAACGGAAATAATCAGCACCTTCCACCCAGCTACCGGAACCACCATACTGCAACAAACAACATAACACAATTGAGTGGATACAAGCGACTAACACGTCATAATAGATACAATTCATAGGATTTAAAATGGTACCTTATTATCTGGATTGTCAGAGACAGTCTCCAATAATTCTTGAATAATATCCAATGACAAAAGACTTTGGCTAAATAACAACCTGAAAAATAATATTCATATATCGGAATTACAGATTTCGTTAACTGCTCAGTTATAGAGACAGAATCGATGTAAAACGTACACTTTGTCGCCAATTTCTTCGGCCATACGAAGAATTTCGAACAAAACGACGAGTTTTCCGCTGACTTCTACTTTCGATTTCATATCGTCGGTAACGTACGGGTGCCACCATTCAGCCGGGGTCGCCGGAGCACGCGATGATATTTCCTGATCTCTTATCTCAATGATTTCGCCGTCGGAGAGTTCGCCAGCTTTTCGTCTCGATCGTCTGCACAGAGAGAGAAGCAGACAAACAACGTAGAAGCATTTATATCGAAATATCCATTGTTAACCCTTCCAGTGCATCTACGCCGCCCGGCGCGGAACCAGGAAGGTGGCAGGTACCATCCTCTAGATTTTCAGTTGGCCCCTGAAAATCTTTCGGTACCACCTGAGGACATCCAAAAAGGCTCCTAATAAATTTTTCTTTGGTAGAAAGAATCTCAAATCCTTGGAAATTGTATCTGCTAGATTTATTTTTCAAAATTTTCAGCACTTGCTACTCGTGTTTATAGTGTTTATAGTGCATCTTTTTGACAATTATTGCCCTTTTCATTTGAGTGCAACCCCTCAATATAAGCTTTGGATCTGCCCCTGACTGCAGTGGTGTGCAATGTATATATCAGTAAAAGGCTTTGCTAGTACACCGCATTGCGGTGTATCGATGTATTTAGTAATTACCGGTAGTTATAATCTCTATCAACAGACTGAGGTGGCAGTTCCTGTCAAGAATTAGAAACTAACGATACACCGCGCCATGGTGTAAATTTATCTCCAGCACTTTTAAGGTAAGAACTAGTTGTCAGTACTAAGAGGGTCAAATATCTTGATCGCAAAATCCAAATTATTTACCTTGGCACAATTTTGGAGGTTTTTTAGGTTGTAAAATTACAATCTAACGCATTTGAACAGCAATGATGAATACTCAATCTAAGTTATAAACCAGACGAGGTTTATCGAGTTACCTTGTTGCTCTCGTAGCCCGAGCGTGAGCAGTTTTTTCTCCATCGGAATCACTAGATTCCGAATGAGTGAACGAAACGTCCGAATCGCCGTCTTTATCGGAACGCTTCTTCTCTTTTTTCTTCTTCTTTCTCTCGGCTTCGCTCTCGCTCGACGTTTCCGCGAGACTTATGTCGGTTTCTTCTTCGGAATCGTCGAGGAATTCGTCGTCGTCTTCAACTACTCGCTGTCAAAAGAATAATGTAACGATTTCATACAATAGACTCCTCCTTACTCCGGTCAACTCTGTAAAATGCTCAATTCGGCGAATTTCACTAAAAAATTGTGTGGAGAAACCTACTATTTCCCTAATTCTCAACTTAGTTTTTAACCCAACTCTGTTACATTCAACTAAAGTGAAGGTCCCAATGCTACGCAGTAAAACTAAGTGATTCTTTAAACTCAAACAAAGCATTTATCTTAAGAGAACGAAGAAAACCTGAAGCTACTTTCAAATTCCAAATAATTCATTTTTCAAATACTTTAGTTTACCCTAAAATTTCAACAATGACCGTAAAACTCTATAGAGTAACATGAACAGTTGACAATTTTCCTATATTTTCCAATCAATCTTTCGCTTTCGATAATGAAGAGGAGTCTAGCACACATCATTCTAAAGGCCCTCATATTCAGACAAAACTTTTGCTAGACAAAGCTAGTGCATTAGAACTGTTCTTCGTGAGTATCCTGTTATTCTATTGATAATTGATAGAATCTAAAGTTCAATGAATTTTTGGCAGAATAAATCTTAAATAGGGAACACCATTGAGACAATCTGTACCTTATTTTGTTGTCTGACTTCGTCCATCTTCAGCACCCACGGATGAGTCCATATCTGCATGAGTTTCTGAAAGTCTGCGAACAGACGCGCGCCTTTACCCATCGTCATATAACCGCCACCGCCGTCCTCGTTATAGCCGCATTTCTCGAGGTATTTCTGATAGAGATCCATCTGCAGCGGCGACATTCTGATGTTGACAACGTACTCGAATTTCGGAGGAAGGTATCTCGTCAGTGCCGAGTAATCTCGACGCTACGATGTGAAAAAAGAAATCTATTTAGACTAACTTTATATTGCGTACGAAATGGATACACTGGTATTGACGCGTTCAGTTCATCTTACCTACAGTGCAGTGTGGTGTATGGACTTAATTATTACACCACACTGCGGTGCATCAATTTAATTATCAATTAGTTATAATTTCTATTAAGATGGCAGCACTGTCAAACATTGAAATATTAGTAACTAATAATACACTGCACTTCAGCGTTGAAGCACTTTAGCCGTATGCCTGCTATATAACGCATTTGGGTGGGATTTTCGAAAAAAATCTCCAGCACTTTAGGATAAGATCAGCACAGAAAGGGTTTTAAACAACAAATTTAACGTTCAAGAATCAAACAACCACATTGGATTTCAATATTACCTGAACGCAACCGCTCAACATGTCGTGTAAAACATGAGCCCTACGTTTCATTATTTTAACATCATGCTGAGTGGAATCGGCACAAGATCCGTTATTTATCGGATTTACGAAACGATTCAAGAATTCCTTCTTCGTTCCGAGTAAGTTCGGCTTCACGAAGCTCAACATGCAGTGATCTGAAAGAATAGACGTACGTTTCATAAAAATGAATTCGAAACCTATAGTTTTTACATTTCAAATTTGACGAACTCACATTCGAGGAGATTGTTTTGAAGTGGAGTTCCGGTTAGGACGACTCTTTTAGGCGTTTTCATCTCATTGCAACAGATGGACAAATTTGATTGACTGTTCTTCAGCAAATGGCCTTCGTCACAAACGACAACGTCTGGTCCTATGTATAAGAAATGATTTTAAGTAAACTTAAAACAAGACCAAATCATCAATAACTTTGGCCCGAAGCTGGACATAAGTCGAAACAGTACGCAATACTGGCAAACCTCACTCCTAAGCATACAAGCATTTTTTTCGACTTATACCTGACTTGGGCCAAACTTTGTTGCCCAAGAATTTGTTAACGAATCTGCGTACCTGGATTGACGAGTGTGTCGCGGAATGTCTGTTTTTGTTTCTTATTACGACAATTTGTGCCCCTCGATAGATTGCGAAACATCTCGTAACCGATGATCAGTATTCCGCCGTTCTCCTGCCAGTCGAGCAGTAGACGAGCTCTCTCGTTGTTAGCCTTCACGCCGCAGATCTCATACACCTACAGTTTGAAAACAATACATTCCCATGAATCATTATCGACATTCAGGGAAGCACCGGGAGCTATTATACGCCCGAAAGTCCGGGTAGATTTGTGCGATTGATTAAAGCGAAAGTTGCGAAAATCGCCATGTAGAGTTGTTATGAACTCCGAGCGTGCCCAATGCATCCAAATCCATCTCTGTCTAATTCTAAAAACTTTTCCAGAGGACCCCCAGGCTTTCATACCCGTCAAAATGCTGGATCCCCTGATCTTAGAACGGAATACTAGCTAAAATATAGGTATAAGACAATTGTTTAATCAACGAAAAATCTTTGAAAATGAACTAAATTTTCGCATCGATATT
The DNA here is from genome assembly GCF_964204645.1 of Tubulanus polymorphus. Classification (NCBI taxonomy): domain Eukaryota; kingdom Metazoa; phylum Nemertea; class Palaeonemertea; order Tubulaniformes; family Tubulanidae; genus Tubulanus; species Tubulanus polymorphus. The sequence continues at coordinate 21,520,804 of NC_134029.1, forward strand.
TAAAAGCCCTCGACCGCGCGTCTGGTTCGGGGAATACAATACCTCGAATTTGTCCTCATCTCTTTTGAACCATTTATTCCACTCATTGCTCCAATTCATTATGGTATTCAACGGACACATTATCATACAAGTTTTCAGTCCTAAAGCATCGTAATGATCCAGTAACGTGTGAACCAACGTGATAACCTGTAAACATCAGATTTAGAATACATTTACATTCCACCTCTAAAGGCTAGATTTGACTTCCTCTTTTTTTTTACATTAATCGCATTTAATTCCTACTTTCAAATAACCAGGCAATTATCGCGTTTCGGATGCAGCACATTTTTTTTAGATACTTACCGACAATGTCTTTCCTAGACCCATACAATGAGCTAAGATACACCCAGCGCCGCCGGTCTCTTTGTGCTGTTCGACATTCTCGACCAAACAATCGTACATAAACTTCACCGCTGAAATATATTCAAAAACGTTTTTGTTTCAACTGAAACAAGAGCAACATTCAACAACCATTCACGCAGGCCTTCTGGGTGATACGGCTTAGATAGACTGTTTCAGTCTCTCCGTGTAGCCCCATTATCCTGTTACATTTTTCTTCGTCTAATCATACTTATTATATCGTTCAATAATGTAACATCGTAATGAAAATAAATTTCAATTTCAGGTTGGCCACTCCTATTTGATAAGCTTTTTCCCTGACTTGATCTGCTAAGAATTCAATCCATTAACACACTCAAATATGTAAGACATGGATGGAAACTGTTTGATTTTAAGTGCGATTTAACAATCTCAACAAATTTGCCTGATTTTGTACTTATTTACAAACACTTCCACTTTTTATTTACAAACCTAACTTTTTTTTAAGACAAAAAGAAATTCCCCGACTTATCCCTGATTTCCCGGTAAGCGGCCACCCCGGAATATTCTACGCATCAATTAATTCACCTTCGACTTGATGTGGTTTGAGATAACGTATGAGATCCTTGTTTACTTCCACGATCGGTTCCTTTGTTTTCTCGTCGAATTCTAAAACGAGTTTCGTCGTGACCGGACAATCTCCGCTTTTATCGACTTCTTGTAGTATACTTTCATTGTACTGCAAATATTTCATGAAAATATCTTAACACGTATCTATCTTGCTCGAAAACGCATCGATTTTCAGAGTAAACATGAGCATACATAACTGGTAGACTGACATCAATCTCAGTATTTTGAGTTGATGAGCAAAACCTATAGTTTATGACATAACAGTTTATTCTGACAGTTTTGAACTTTTGACTTGACTCCATCATCAGCGACTGTCTCTTAGTTCCTGTCCCTAACCTTCCTTAGTAACATCAATATCTTTTAATCACTGTATACGTATGATTATTATGTTATTTCTATTTTTCTGATGATGAAGTTTAGTCAAAACTTTGAAACTGTCAGAATAAATTGTTGCTTATTAATGTACATACATGTTTTTGTTTAGCTTCTATTCTCTTTCTCCTCTCCTCCTCTGCTTTGGCAGCGTCTTTCGTCGTCTTCTCCAGTTTCGAATTTTTCATCAGTTTTCGGATCTGCTTACGATGTTTACCCGGCGTGCCTTTTTCATCATCTTCATCATTCGACTCGTCCGTTTCTCCCTTCTGATGATAAGAAAGATAAAGTACAGCAACGATCAAAATTTCATCGAAAGTATCTGGTAGTACATGAATTCATTCAAACACCTCGACAAGCAAAATTAAGCATTTAGACACTGTTTAGAGTTCAATTTGAAGAAAGTATGCACTAATTAATCCACCCAATTCTATGACTTTTCATGATATTCCCTTATTTCCTAATATCTAACTCCAAAATTCCATGATAATTGAGATTTCAAGGGAATTTAAAATCGTGCGAAAGGATCATCAGAGCTAAGAAAAAGATACTAAATTAAGATCAGAAAACACGAAATATCACAATACCAAAAATCCCTTGACTTTCACTGACTGGAGTACTAAAGAGCTGAAATCCCAAGACTTACAAAGAGTCGACATTGACAACTATTTTCAAATTATTCCAAGATTTTTGCTGACTTCAGGAACACTGTAAGGTTACATTAAGGTTACAATTACCTTACATTAAGGTTACATTTACCTTACAATGACAACACTTAACTTAGGACCAGAAAGCTTCGAAATACAAAATAATTTCTCTCCTCACCCCATCTGCCTGCATCGAACCGGCTACAGGCTCATCATCTTAAAAAAGTCTTGATTTTTACCTTTTTCTTAGATTTACGTTTTGCCTTCGGTTCGTCGCTCAAATCGTCGCTATCCGCGTCTTCCGACGAGTTTTTAATCAGTTTTATGCGCCGTCGTCCTTTTCCCTTTCCTTTCTTTTTCTTTTCGTCTTCCTTTTCTTCTTCGTCTTCCGACTCTTTATCTTGTTTTCGTTTTTTACGTTTCGATTTCAGCCCGATCATCGAATCACTCGAGTCATCGTCGCCGTCATCGTTGTGGTCATCATCCGAACTTTCCTTCTCTTGCGCATCTTTATCATCATACTCCTCATCATCGCTTGCCTTTCTTTTCCTAAAATACACGCAGTCTGGTCATTCCCAATAAAAACATATTTGACCTCTCTGGACTAATATATATATTCTAACAATAATCGCTAATCTGCCAACCTGTACTACATAATTGATAGGGCATCCCCCAAGCCTGAAGGCTGTACCAATTAAGGGGGGATGCCCTGGAAAAGAAAAACACAAAATCCATCAATCAAAACAAACCTCTTTGCGCCTCTTTTACTGGAGTCCTGTTCCACGTCGCTGTCATCGCTTATGTTTATAGTCAACAATCTCGACTTTTTCTTCAATTTCTTTTTCGATTTTTTATCATTCGATTCATCGGATTTCTTACCGTTCGATTTCTGTTTCTTTTTACCTAAAAAAAAAAATACAAAATAACTGAACAAACCAGAGACAGTTTTTGCACAAATCCTAAACCAACATTAACAGGGTTCCTACAGAACTGCAATTTTCAAATTTGAGGGGTATTCGAGGGGCTTTAAGGGTATAACCACTGAAATTTGAGGGGTGTTTTAAGATCATCTATGAACTTCAAGTTAGTGTTTCTAAACTGCTGGAATACAAGAACGCATCCAGGATTGTTTGAAGGGGTGGACCCTTATCAATTCAATAATCAACATTCAATCATATCTAACAAACATCTACGATAATTACCTTGACTACTGGCCTCGTCATCGCTAGACAAAGATTCAATATCGCTGTCATCGTCATCTTCATTTTCATTATTTTCCATTTCCTCTAGAAGTGATCGCCGCGCGAGTTCATTCATTCCATTCACCTGAGATGTCTCAATAGGAGGCTGTGTCGGACAGAAAAACGAATTCAGAATAATACAACAAATTTTACGAGCAACTCAAATTTGAAGCGGCATTGCCGCAAAATGATTCAAGATCAAAACACAATGGTCGAATTTCATAGACTGGGTATTAAAGTAATACCTGGGTGACAAACACCATTGAAACAATAATTTTATTCTAACTACAGAGAAATTGAGAAAATTCTATAATTTCATCTGGAATGATGGCTTTCATTGGTGCTGGTAGTGGATTCAAGTGATTTTAAGTGTGTGATTTTCCTACTTTATTTTCACTATCCAGTAACTATTCTTACATCAGAAATACAGAATTTCGAATAGGTCTAAATTCTAATCACCTTATCGACTGATTTATCCTCGGCATTTTCCTGAATCTCTTCTATCTCGCTGTCAACGTTATCATCGTCATCATTGTCCTCATTTCCGGATATAGACGACAAATCGCTGCCGCCATTTTGTTTCGCGAGTTTCTTTGCTGAAATAATCGATTATCCGAGAATTCCATAAACCATGCGTTTCAAATCAAACAAAGATTGTATCGACTGTTAGACTGATATTGATCTCAGGATTTCAAAGTTAATTATCAAAACCCACAGGTTGGATGATTTACCAATTCATACTGATTGTTTCGACTAAACTGCATCATCGGAGAAAGAAAATTTTCTTTTTCGTTTCTCTGATGATGCATTTTAGTCAAAACTGTCAGAAAATAAATAGTAAAATCATCAACTGTGGGTTTTACTCATTAAACATTGTATCATTCATGGAAGTAATTTCTCGATTGCGAATGAACGAATGTAGGAAAACAACACTGATGGTTTAACATAAAACACTGCACGCTACAGTACACCAAAAATAATAACAATTAGAATATGAATAAAATATAAAGAAATAATGAAAAACTGCCTTGACTGCTGGATTTCTGAGTTAAATGAAAACCACATAAGTTTTGTTAGGAAAACAATTTACAAAGCATTACTCTACCTGCAGAATTGGTTTGTGTATATCTAGGATATATAGACGGGTTTATTCTAAAAAACGAACAACAAACCTTTTTCGTCGGAACTTTTCTTTATTTCCGTTTTCTTCTCCGAAGTATCGGACGATTTTTCGGACTTCGTCGGATTGTTCGATTTTCGAGATTTCGGCGGCGGCGTTTTCGCTAGTTTTTCGATGTCGCGTTCGAGGTCGGAATCGTACGCCGACGAGTCCGACTCGTGTTTCTTCGACTTTTGCGCTCGACGCAACGAACGCAACTTCTCGAATTTATCGTTCAATCGCTTCGAGCTCTTCTGATGTCTGCCGCTCGATCGTTGACCGCCTTTTTCGTTCGAGCCGCCGCCCGTTTCATTCGCTGGAAATAACATCGAAAATAACAACCACGCGCGACCAATAAATGCATCGGATAAATTTATGATATCTTGGTATTCTATTTCAATTCATCATCTTCAGGGTGGCCACTTACAGCCTATTTACAAATTCCCAGAGTTTTCCATGTTATAACACAAAATTCCCTAAGTGAATACAAGGAATTTCTTTTCAATTCATTCATTTTTCATTGAATCACGTACTGATAAAAAAACCTTTGGTCAATGGCATTATCCAAATCCCCTTTCCAGGGTTTTTTCCAGTTTTCCCTAATTTGTCTGATTCTCTCAGTTTTTCCAGATCAGTGGCCATCCAAATCCATTATAAACAGCAGGATTCGATCTAAATCGTATTCGCTTATCGATTTTCGTCCAAATTTTTATCTCAATTTTTTTAACGACGATTATCGGTACTTACATTTTTCGCGGCGTTTGTTTTTCTTTTCTTTCTTCAGATCAAAATCTTCATCGTTCGATTTATCGTTATCGGACTCTTCACTCGAGCTGCTCGAACTGCTACTCGAACCCAATTTCACCGGCTTCTTATCCTTCTTACTCCTCGGCGATTTCTCTTTTCCTCCTTCCTTTCCTCCGCTAGTAGGCGTCGTTTTCTTAACGATCTGAAAATCGTCTTCGCTATTTTCTTGATTCGTCGACGGCTCCGAAATTTTCTTCTTTTTCGATGAACTTTTCTGAAGACTGATCTCGAAATCGCTGTCACTGTTTCGTTCATCGTCTTCGGATCGCTTTTTGGTGGCTTCGGCACCATTCGTCGCTACTTCGCTTTTCTCGGGCGTTTTTTCCTCACTTTTCTTTTCATCCTCATCATCAACTTCCTTTTCATCCTCATCATCAACTTCCTTTTCATCTTCCGCATCAACTTCCTTTTCATCCTCCTCATCAACTTTCTTTTCATCCTCATCAACTTCCTTTTCATCCTCCTCATCAACTTCCATTTCGTTATCCGCGTCGTCTTCATCGATCAACTCCATCAATTCCAATTTAGCGATTTCGTTCGCGTCGCCCGTTCCATTTTCTGAAACCGTATTTTCAATTGTATCGACTTCTTTCACGGTTTCTTCTTCTCCTCCGCTCTTATCATCCTTACTTCGCGAAGGCTCCGCGTTTATCGAAATGTCCGTAGAATTCGACCGGCTCGTCCGCTTCGATGAACCTTTTCTTTTCGTCGATGAATCGGAATGTTTGGGCGATTCGACGTGATCGCTTGGACTTTTCGTCGGAGTTTTTTTCTTGGCGGCCCCGGGAAATAAATGCACTTTTAACTTGTTATCTGATTTATCGCTCTCATTCTTCGATTCCGTACTAGTCTTCACCGTCTTATCAATACTCGGTTTACCACTACTCGTCTTACCAATACTCGGTTTACCACTACTCGCCTTACCAATACTCGGTTTACCACTACTTGTCTTACCATTCTCATCGCTTTTATTGTCTTGACGCGGTTTTCTGCCTGATTTTTTACGTAGATTGCCGATGCACTCCAGACGACTAGGTATCGATTTCCGTATGACGTTTAACTTCTTAGCGATGATCCTCTTTTTCTCGGTCGCTTCACCAGAAGTCAGCGTCGACAGCGAACTGAAATCGGTCTTTAACGCCGCTAACGCCTCTTCTAACATTTTCGGTAAACTCGATAGTTCATCTAAGACGTCGTTTAAATTGTTATCGTCGATATCTGAACCAATTTCCGCGAAATTATCGGCTTTCGGTGTCATTTTTGGTTTATTCAGTCCATTATAATGCTCCTCTGCACGCTTCATTATCTTTGTGCAAGATTGTACAAGTCCCGTCAGTGGTAAAGGGTTACATACATAGCATTTCCATGGAGTATCGTCATCTGAAATTCACGAAAATTCGGCAAGTCAAAAACACGAAATTTGGAAATCAAGGTATCAGTCACTAAAGATATATCAAGAAAATCTTGGCTTGAAGCAAATACTGAAACTTCGAATTCATTAAATACTGGTGAAATACTTTTAGCTATAAATCTAAGCGAAAAAATAATCATAATACCTGCTTCTACGACAGCGGATAACTCAGTTCGTCCCAAGTTACGCTTAATGCAAGCCTTACAGAACGAGTTGCTACAGAAATCGCAGCAGAGTAAGTTCCCTCCTTCGGCGCACCAACGACACTGTTCATCTAAACCACCGGAATCCTGATCGAAATCATCGCTCGAGTAGTAACGATAACATTTCTACAATACAAAATATTAGTGTCGATTACAGAAAAGTTTTCTCGAAAATGACCTATCCTCATCAAATCCTTTAAAGGCCTCTGAAGAACAACATAGCGTATAACATTTCTATTTATAGAAGAAAATCAACAACTTCTTTCAAATTTGTTTTAAATGGTCTGATACCATTAGACTTTTCCCCAGATTTGGAAGTAATACCGTCCTAAAAATTCTCAAACTTTGAAATCGGCGGTGATGGAATTCAATGCCACCCCTTCATTATCTATAAATGCGACACTGATTTCCTTACCTTACAAATGAGCACTTTCAAAGCGGGATGCATTTTCATCGACTTATAGTCGAGTTGATTAATCAGTGCCGAACATGCCGTACACGGAACCGGGTCATATTCACCGGGCACTTGATCTATCGAAGAAAAAAAACTTGAAAAACAACCGACGAAAACAAGACTAAGCCCAGAAATATAGCAGCAGTATCGGCAAACGAGAAAATAAAACTACGAAAGAATGATTAGCATCATGCACTTCACATATTTCATACGTATCACGAATAATAACAGTTACCACAAGAAACATGAAATAAAGTTAGGAAAATGAATTCAACGCCGACCAGTCGTGCGTTCGACGTGCTAACTTACTTTTATTTTTTCGACCTTGAAATTCGGGACCGGTGAAATTGGCGGCATCGGAATCGACGACTTCTTCGGGCTCGACGACTACAGTTCCTAGAATTATCACGTTCAAATGAACCCGTTACATAATATACAGGTAGAATTCTATCAATATAGCTGTCTCTCATTTGTTTTAGAATGGGGAGCTGCAACACCTGTTTATCACGCTTAATGCCTACACGAACATTCAGTATTTTGTTGTCATAAGTAGTTAGTTATTGATGAACTTCAAACTGAATTTTTAGGCTCCTGAATCCATACATTGTCATTGATGCATGACCCACCAAATGTACTTTCAATTCATTTTCTAGATACAGGTATAGTTATCAATAATAATAATGATCTATTTAAGAGAAAAATTCAAGATGAAATGTAGAAGAAATTGAACGCGGAAGACCAAGTAACTACTAGCAACATCTGGCGGATCCTTGCTCGCTACAGAAGCGTTGGAGGTTCCCTATCTAATTCTAAATCTTGCCTCAAAACTTTTGGTTTTGTGACGCTTTTACTGCCGGTAGTTAAAATTGTTTTTATACAGAAGTCTTTTAACCACGATGCTTTAAAGCACTAGTCTTAAATAAAGTTGATATTATCATTATCATTTTTTGTATAGCTTTACTCCTATATCCAGGCTTAGTCTAGAGCACGCTATAACATTAAGAAGAGTCACTGGCCAACTCTAGATTCTTGCTAGTAAGCTGTGACACACGTGACAAATGATTATTCAAAAATCATTTAGGAATAGCTTCATGGATAATGTTTAACTCCTAAATCGAAGACTGAATAAAAACAAACGAAGAAATTAAATTGATTTTAAGAGATCAACTTCAAACAGTAGAGTTTGGGATAATTGGTTTTGTCTGATATTCATTCAATCATTTACCCTCTGGTAAATCATCGGGAACTGAGTTTCCATTCACTTGTCCAGCATCTTCCTCGTTATCATTTCCGGTATCTTCATCATTTCTGACATCTTCATCTTCGTCATCATCATCGACTCCGTTATAAACGATCTTATCATCGGTTTCATCCAACACTTTTCGCGTCTTCGACGGTTTACGTCGTGAAGATCGCGTTGACGACTAGAAAAACAAAAAAATCTCAGGAATTAATGAATTTCTGGTATAATTTGTTTTAAAAAAATGTGATTTTTTTGTGATAAAATATGAATATTTCTTACCATTATTGCACTGCTTTATTCAGTGCCAACTTGTGATGTTACAAATATACTTTCTTCAACGACTGAAAAAGGATTTAAAGTTTGAGAAAAAGGCATTGAAAGGCTATATACTGGTTTGGGATGATTACAACGTTTGCCACCACCTCCCCTACCCTCAGTCATTGTATCCAAGTTTCATATACAAAAAACACCATTATAATGTATTTTTCCAGTGACCTTTCCAGTTAATAAACATTGTGTCCAGGGCCTTGCAAGCACAATCAATTCTAATTGTGAACGTGAAAAAGCAGGTATCGGTTAACCCAATTTATGATTAAAAAACAATACCCAACCAAGAAGCGAAGAATTCCAAGATTTGACTTTCCCTTTTCATCAAAACAAATCTACTTTTTTACCTGAACCTGGCTTGGATAGCAAAAACTGACATGTTTAGTATGGCCTTCTTAATTGATTCAAGTCAGAATATCAACAGGAAATTTATCGAGGCCAAAGGAGTGTGTAGATGGATGGAGCTGAACAGATGGACTTGGCTTTTGTCTGACACTGGTAAGGTATGTAGACTGCTGCAGCAGTTCACGAACGAGCCGCCGATCGATGCGTCATATTTAGACTTGTTCAAACAGGTCTATTGTTTTGGACGAAGAACGATTAATTTCCTTTACCTTTTTGCAGACCAGGGGTCCGCAGAAGCAATAGACGAAAAAAACCAAATGACATAGGATTAGGATACAGAGCAGGTGAAATAGCGCCGTTTTTAATTTCGGAGTGATGATAAAGTGGCGGCCATTTTCTGTCATAAATCGCGATCACCGACTTAATCGTATCCAACATTGCCAGACAGGGCGGGAGATCTTTCATCGTGTTCGAATCCTGAAATTACGTTACTTCTCATTTTCTCTTCTCATGTTACAACCATGGTTTTTGTAATTTTCTAATTGCTTCCTTGTAATTGCAAATATTTAATTATCATTATGTCACGTATGGTATGGTATAGTATTCCTTAAGGTACGGAATTCCTGGAGTCCAGGAATTCCGTACTCACGTATGGAGTATCTTTTTGACTGGCGGATTCCACAATCTAGTCCTATTCCGTGTTTCACTCTGCACTGAGTTTGTGACAAGTATTTCAATATGGCGAACGGTGACATCAACAAATCCAGTCTAATGTAATTAATTACGTTAATTGACGCGTATACTTTGTTTAATGAAATCGAGTTGATCATCAATCGATCGAGTTATTTAAGAGGAATATATGTGCAAAATTTGAAGATTATCGCCCGACGGGTTAGTGAAAAATTGGACATTTTAAACGAAATTTTGCAATCTTTTCACTGATTTGGTTGCACAATAATAATAACGCACAATAATAATAACGTCCAGTTGTTTTTGTTGTTCTAAAAATAGACGATCTACCAAAACCATGGACAAATACCAGAAGATAAAGAAAATAGGCGAAGGTTCGTTCGGAACAGCGTATTTGGTGAAATCGAAAAAAGATGGGTCGCAATATGTCATTAAAGAGATTAACATTTCTAGGGTAAGTAAAGTAACTTAAGATTTGTCTACCAGTACCAGATTATGATTTTTGAATTCATTCGTCAATTCATATCTGGTAGTATGACTCTTCTGAAGTTAACTGTAAACCAAGCAAGTAATTTCAGATAATTCGAAGCAAATGATGGCAACTTATACTTTCGTGTTTCTTTTTCAGATGCAAAGAAAAGAAAGAGAAGAGGCCAGGAAAGAGGTGGCAGTTTTAGCTCAGATGAAACATCCTAATATAGTTGCCTATAGAGAATCATTTGAAGGTACATTAACTATTATAATACGCTAAGGCCTTCATTTCTATTATTAAACTTGCATCATATATCCGCCGATGAAAATTTTTGAATAAATGAAAAAAAGTTTCTTTCCCTCCTACCCTGGAAATGTGGGTGTTTTGAATCTGTCATCCAAGTTAAAGAGGTTGAAGAAATATGTTAGCCTGAGGCCTGCGTGCTAGATATGCATTGTCACTGGAAAAGAGTATCATTTATTACAGACAAATCTGATCAATCGTAGCAAACTTTATATGCATTATACATATTCTGTTTGGTTTTTTTACACATTTTCATCAAATTTTCCCCCCTGAGATATTTTGTCTGATGATATAGGTCAATAATATGTAATTTTTTTCCTCCTCTGGAAATTTGGCTGTAAAAATCTGTCATCTGAGTGCTTTCAAAGGGACATAGGAGTCTACATGTCTAGTGATTATTGATAATAATTTGGTGGTATTGTTTTTTTAGAAATTGGCAGTTTGTATATTTGTATGGATTATTGCGATGGAGGAGATTTGTACTCGAAGATTAATTCACAAAGAGGAATGCTATTCAATGAAGATCAGGTAAATCATCACTTGAAAGGTCGTTTAAGTTGTTTATCAGTGGAGTTCGAACTGAATTTCTGGGAGTTTATTTCAGGTTTTGGATTGGTTCGTTCAAATATGTCTCGCGATGAAGCACATCCACGATCGAAAGATTTTACACAGAGATATAAAATCTCAGGTAACACTGTTCATGCTGAGTCGAACCTATGTTACTATTTTAAAATAATAGTTTGAGCAATTTGTAAAGTACCTTTCCACGTGATATGACATGCTCAAAGCGCTCCCTCCTAGAAAGACTTGCGAAACAGCCATGAATTTTCAAATTTAATATCTTATCAAGTCAATGTCATCTGGTAAAGTGTTCCGCGATCTTGTTAAAAATTTCTCTCTTTCAGAATCTTATTCTGAGTTTCGGTTTTATTTTCATAGAATATTTTTTCCACCAAAAGAGGAGTTATAAAGCTCGGAGATTTCGGTATCGCTAAAGTGTTGAATAGGTATGTATTCTATTGGCAGCTTTATCATTTTGAACAAGAAAACCCATCCCTAAGGTCACTGTAGTCAATATATAATATCAAGGGTGGATCTAGGGTCTGATTCAGGGAGAGGCGCACCCCCAAAATTGAGGCATCAATTAATAAAAAGATCACCCCAAAAGAAAGCTAATCAGAAAACATTGAACTCATTTCGTGGAAATACAGTGAACAAGTTTATGAAATTGAAATTTTTTAGGTATCAGTTCGATATTTCAGGGAAACTTGACAATTTTAAGGAGGGGTGTGCACCCTCCCCTTGGATCTGCCTCTGCATATATACATTAATCAATATATCGTTCCATTTGTAGCACTGTTGAATTAGCTAGGACTTGTATAGGAACTCCTTACTATCTATCACCAGAGATCGTTGAAAATCAACCTTACAATAATAAAAGGTTTGTCCCTTCTGCAATTGCTTAACTTAACTTAAACATTTTGATATGTACCGAGTGACAATTTTACTACTTATCATTTTCAGTGATGTTTGGTCATTAGGATGTGTTCTTTATGAATTAACTACACTGAAACATGCAGTAAGTAATTTTCTGTTGCATTTTTTTAATGAAATCAAGAGTAGATATCTTCGATCATTTGTGATATTTTCTACATATTTTTCTTTACAGTTTGAAGCTGGTAACATGAAGAATCTGGTGCTGAAAATCATCAGGGGCTCGTACCCCCCAGTTTCGCCGAGATATTCTTATGATCTCAGAAATTTGATAGCTGCATTGTTCAAACGGAACCCTCGCGATCGTCCGTCTGTTAATTCCATCCTGCGCAAAAATTTCATCCAAAAGAAAATCGCCAAATTTTTAACCGAAACGGTAAGTTCGCCGAGAGTTTGTTCTATCTTCAGTTCAGTCGTTATATTCAGTTATTAATGTTGTTTCTGGGATTTTATAGAAACGTTCGGATGAATTCAGTCATACGGTGATGCATGGACAGAAAGTCGCGAAAGATTTGAGAGCGTTACCAGCTCGACCGCTGCCTAAACCAGCCGCTGCACCTGTCCGTCCAGCATCCGCTGTCTCGCGTCCTGCATCTGCTGCATCACGTCCTTCATCGGCTCGATCTCAAGCAGGTACATCTCGTATTCAATCGTTCTTCGAGAAAAGATATCTATGAATATGACCAGCAGGGTGAAATTGATGGGAAAGATTCTGAACATTTCCAAGAATATGTGAAATTTTGTGCTTTTATTCTTTTAGGCCCATTGTTTTATAAACAGCAAATCATTCAAACATTGATTTAATGTTTAGAAAATTGTTTTTGAATTCTCAGCCATGGCTATGAAAATACGTCACTATTTTGTCTTACAGGTGGTGGTGCCAAAAAGCCGAACGAAGTGAAAAAGTCGAACAACCGACCTGCTGCAGGTCGGTATAATCCGGCCAACGTTTACGCCCCTAGTTCTGCCCGACAATCGAAAGAAACTCCGCGAAAATCTGCCGATTACAAACAGCGTCCTGTCTCGGCCGGCGGACAGGCCGGAAGCTCGCAGGAAGCTCTCGCGAAGAAACGCCAGGAATTACAGGAACGAGAGAAAAAGCGCCGCGAAGCAGCAAGAAAACAGGAACAGAACTACGCGCGACAACACCGCGAACTCGTCGAGAAACAGAGGGTTAGTATTTGTTTCATCGTGCAAAGTCTGGATGTAAAATTCACGCTTTCTCACAATATAAAGAAACATTGAAAATGATTGTGTTCAAATAGGGTTTAATCAATATTATTTGTGCTTTTTATATGCTTTGTTTGCTTATTTCATTTTCGATGTTTAATTTCCATGAAAAATCGAACATTAAGTTTCTTCTTTGCTTTCATTTCATTTTCCATTCGACAATTTGAAGTCTTGCGCGGAATCAAAAGTAATGGCAGTTAGGGAACTTGGTATTCATGGGGAATTCAACACTTAAAAGAGTTTGTTGAACGCAAAACATCAGTGAAGCTTGAATTCACATGACCAGTTCAAATAAAACTGACAAATATTCAATACCAATGAAGGAGTGGTGTGGGTGAGGGGTTAAAGCGTTTGACTCTGGAAAGCCAAACCGTGAGTTCGAACCCGCGTACATTACCGTAGTTTCCACTTATCCTTCTCTACACCCAGGACTAAGTTGGTACCTGGTCTGATAGATGACTCCTGAGCGCTTAGGAGATGCTCAATTGTTACTTCTCCCCAGGGAGAGATGATTGATACATGGTTCGCATTATAGGCAGGGGTGACAACACCGATTTAATGGAAAGCGCCTTTGAACATTGTTTCAGTGGAAAGGGCACTATAGAAATTGAATTACTATCACTATCACCACTACTATCACTACTATCAATGTTAGTGTACAGTTCACTCCATCTTTCTCGATTAAGCTGCGTCTGAGCACCCAAAATAAGGGATATCTACTGTCGAGCTAAAAGTGTGATTTGCAGTGTGTTGTGTATGATCTATATCTTACAGTTGAGTCGTTTAAACAAAGCTCGTGAAGAGGGTTGGAAAAACTGTATCGATTCACTAAATAGTTCAAATGAAGACGGGGTACGTTATTCATACATGTTTAGATATTGATAAATATGGAAAAATATTGTTCAAACCTTGATCTCATTATAAGAATCATAATTCGGGTATTTGGTTCAGTGAATGTGTAATACGGGGTTTTCTGTCTGATTTTTAGAAGAAAACCCCAGAACCTCAGCATGACGTAAAACCAGCTCCTTTACCACCTAAAGTGAGTACATACCGTAATCACTATCACTGCCTTCTTCATCAGTCTGATGTATACCACTGCAACTACTAGCCTCAGCTTTTTCTGTCTACTTTATTTCTATCGCTTGATTCTCATTGAGTTGCTTTCGATTTTGCTTTATTTCGTTATAAACTGGAATGAATCCTCACAGTCGGTGAATTCCGATACAGTTCTTGTGCCGCTGTTTTATTGTCTAATCATTTGTAGATGATGATGAACGTTCCTGCGCCTCAGCAAGATCGTGGAAAGTACGAACAATATCACGCCTACCTCGATAAACTACAAAATGACATGGGTAATTATTAAAGTTGACTTTATTATATGGTTCACATATTGTTTTATGCATGTACATCTTGGATAATATTATTTGGTATTTTGTAGTTGGTCGTGCGATGAACCAAGCTCCAGTACGCAATGCTCCATCCCCAGTCCTAGCTCCAGCAGCTGCAAAAAGAGAGATTGAGAGGTAAGCCTTGCCTTTAGGAATCAGGTCAAATAGATAAGTATAAATCGGTAAATGTTTGATTTGGTTATTTTAGCCGGCAAGCAGGCCGTAATGCAGCTTATCGAGGAGCGCAGGCTGCGGAAAGAGCACGTGTCGTTAATGAATTCATCAGTCGTAAGAAAGAAGCAGCTGCGAATAAGAAAAGAGCACAAGCTGAAATATTACATGGTGTAAGTACCGTACAGATAATCTTAATGACTTGGTTACTGTTTGTAAGCGTTTATATTCGCCCTAACTCTTGTCTATTGTCAGGAGGTGAGTTTGATCAAGGTTGTATTTACCATCAGGTAGTGGTTATTGAGCCATTTGGCGTGTCCCATGAGGTGGCTGGTTGTTGAGCAGGTAGCCCCAAGTTCCAACAGGTTTTATGAAACTAATGCTTGTTAAAATGTATTCAATATTTTAGCCCTATTCGCGACCAACTTCCGCCCAAGCGGCCGGAGACGGTAACAGACTTCCAAATCGTGCACCATCTGCGCAGAATAGACAAGAGGAGGTACGTAGGTTTATGTTAAAAAATGATTGTAAGAAAAAAGCCAGAAAACTGAACAATGCTTCGATGTTTTCCAGGAATATCTGAAACGTCTCGGTCAAATCAGACAACAGAATTTGCAAGAGAGACGTGTTGTTAGAAATGATGGAGCAGGGGTATGTGTTTAAGACTGTTTTCATTCGAACATTTTACTTTGAATGATGTTTACCCGAACATGATTATTTCAATTCAGGATATATCTGCAAATGATGCTGAAATACGAAAGAAGAAAATTGAGGCGTTGAAGGTAAAATTCATCTATAAAACTGCCAAATCAAGTCTTTCATATATGTGATAAAGTTCAATATTACACCATGATTGTGTCACTTAATAACTTTGCTTTCTGCTTACTGGTGTTTTAGGCGCAAGCGGATGAAAGAGCTAAAAAACTAAAGGAACAACTTGAACAAAAGAGGAAAGATGCCTATGAGAAAGAGAAAGAACAACAACAGCAGCAGAAACAGTTCAATCGTGATAACAGAGTCCCAGCGCATCGGTAGGCCATATATAAACATTACTCATTACTTGTGATTTCTTGGATTTGTATATGTGATAATTCTTCGCTGCCATTTCAGAGCGGTACCTGTGTCTTCTCCTGCCCCTGTTATACCAATGACGAATGTAATGAAAGCGATCGGTGTCTCAGTCGACGACGAACAAAAAACCGAACCGGAAAAATTAGAACGAGAGAAGTACGTTTATATGTTTTATGGAATTGTGTTTGGGGTTTTGAGCTTTGTATACGGACTGCATTACTCAATTTGTATTATTCATTCATAGAACTGCCGTTCAGAAGAAGAAAGAAGAGATTCTTAAACGTATTAATGAAAAGGTTAGTTAGTTAGCGGAACGCAGTCAGTTACCGTGTATGTTAATGCTAGACCGATTCATTTCACTCACGTAAGGCATGATTGTATTTTCAGCCACCGGTTAAAGAAAGACCGAAGTGGGGCGCAGCTGTAGAAATGGACCCAGCCAAAGAACGGCCTAAATGGGGTGTAGGTGCGGGCGATGGTAAACCATTATTTGCCAATCTTCCTCTTGAAGTTACATCATCAGCTATGGAAGGTATGAGAATTAGATGACTAATTCTTAATAGTAATGTATTTATAAAGATGTTGTAAAGTGTATTTATCTTTCATAAAAAGCCATACATGCAAATATATCAGTACATTTTTAAGTGCAATGTATGGTTATGAAGGATCCAGAACTATGCAACGTTTATGAGGCTTTCATTCTACTGTTGATATACGTGTATTTCGAATGTATCTATTTCTAGCCACCAGCTCTCACGATGTAGTAATAAAACATGCGGTTGTTGCGACTCCAGAAAAGACGCCAGCGGAAGAGGCCGCTGATCCACCAGGGTCGAGTCGTAAACAGTGGGGCGGAGCTCCTAAAACTGTACTCGTCGCTTTAGAGAAAGCGAGCGTTATCGTTGACAGTACAACAATAACAATGCCTGAAGATGAGAAGGAAAGTCCCACCAAAGGTAAAGTGAAAGCATTCTACAGTTGTTTCGTGCACTTAACCCGATGTTACAATATTGATTATCAAAAGATAGAATTTAATGAATATTCCCTAAAATTCATAAAGACTAGTATTTTGATATTGCATGTAGCATTTCCATAATTGTGGCACTTTTGGAATAATTTTAATGTTAGAATGTTAAGTTTTCTGTGATAACACTGCAGGACCTAGTTCCACAGTTGTTAGTGTTAACTCTGAGTTCAAATTAGTTCATTTTCGATGAGTCAAATCTTAACTCAGAACTGTGGAACGGGGCCCAGCACTTAAGAATCTAACTCTGGTACTGAGTTTTTAATAACCCTGTAACATGTATTTTGATTGTTTGACGTTGTTGAATTTTGCACACAGGTAATCGGAAACAAAATGTAGCATTTACAATCGATATCGAAGAAGAAACAACACCCCCGGCACCACCAGTTAGATCTGGTACTGTTATAATTGATAAACCTTCTGTTGATACAAGTGAGTCCCCTATTGATTCACCAACCCAGGCCATTTGAGACATATCTGATACTTCATCATGAAAAACTAAATGTTCATCCTATTTACCTGTACCATTAGAATATATCTTAATATCATCTAAGGGATCATTCATTAAGCACATATGCAAGCTTGCATATCGCTGTGTGGGGGGTCAAAAATTGATCGCTTCACCTTTGACATAACCCTTAAGATCGCGTACATTAAAATCAGCAAAATTTTGCTTACAACTTTGTTTACTGGCATGTCCTGGAATATAGAAGGTCTACTCTTTGGTCTACAAGTATGACGCTCATGTGGAATGTTTCTGAAACGGTTTACTATGTCTCCATTGGTCTGATTATTTTTCTAAGTGTGAAATAGATGTTGTAATCGGTAGTTGCATGGTTTTCCTTTCTTCTTTCACCTGAAGGTAATTCAGATGTACCCACTGATACACCTCCTTCTGTCACCAACGCACCATCGGCTGAAGCTATGAGTATGAATAGCAAAACTCAGGTTATAGAAAAAGATATGACATCAAAGACCCAAGTTTTAGATAAGAAATCCGAAGAAATCGCTGAAAATAAAGATTCAGAAGAGAAGCTCTCAGAGAAAGAGAAGCCTTCTGAAGAGAAGCCCTCAAAGACAGAGGAAGTCTCAGAGGAAGAAGAGAAATGTTCTGACAATTCCTCTGAAAAAGATAAATTGGAGGTCGGAGCTGAGAAACAAGGTTCTGTAGTTTGTAGTAAAACTATAAAGCTTCCAACGCTTACTGTAACCTCTTCACCTCCTTCCGCTGTGCTACCTTCAAATGACGAAAATTTAGAGGTCATAGACATATCTCCTCAACCTTCTGTCATTACTTGCGATAAACCTCCTGCACAACCAATCACTGATGCTTGGCTGAAAGGTAAAAAATGTAAAATTGAACACAACCTGACATCTGCTTTGCCGTTAATTTTCTCTTGTCTGCTTTATTTGATATTGTTATTTACTTGATTTTGTGATCCAGTGCGTTTTATTAGCTGCAAAATTAAGCTCACTCTCTTTTATTCATTAGTCACAATGAGATATTATCCTTATTATTTTATCAATATCTTGTACTTTATTACTGTTGAATTTCATTCCATTATGTGTTCATTCTTGTATGTTCATTCATTCTACAGAAAAACCAGATGCACCTGAACAAAAACCTGAAGAATCAAAGCCTGATGAATCAAAACCAGAAGAATCAAACATGGCGACAAAACAAGAAGAGTCTAGTCAGAAATCCGAAGAGGTTTCAGCGAGTTTAATGGATAAAGTTGAATTGGATGAGGATGAAGATGAGAATCGACCTAGATCACAGATAAATTTGGGACTAACTACTGGACAGTTTGACTGCGCACAAGCTAGTGTAAGTTTGCAAATATACAGATCTTCTATTTTTGTGGTGATATTTCATATACTATCAGTGCAATGAACACACTCAGAAATACATGTATATGACCATCATTTCTCCTACGTTATCATGGATACTATTAGTGTTCTGATACACAAATTGCTTTGGTCATTTATGATGGGATATGTATACTATTCCTGTAATTGTATTTCAGTTACTGCGTACATGTTCGATGCCGGACTTATCCAAACTTTTCAAGACAATTGAAAGTCCAGCGAAAAGTCCAGAGAAAACTCCGATAAGTCAGAGTTTAGATTTAGCCATAATGGATGATTCGAAGGTGAGAAACATGAGAATGATGATTATAGTGAATGGGGCATCTTCTTGGGATTAAATTAATTTTTTGCTTGTTCTGCTAGCAATCTTTGGACCTCGATGTAGACGACATTGAAGAAGATTATGTTGATGATGACGATGATGATGAAATTAATGATGATACAAACTTTGGAGATGGAGACAGATTTTTGTATGAAAGCTAGAACCACTTTTCGCCAAGTAAATTTATGTGCTCGGTCAATAACTGTAGTTGTTTTATTTTACAGCGATGATGATGATGATGATGATGATGACAATGATGATGATGAAGATGATGATCTCTTAACTGTGATGGAATCGATGGAAAATATCCTTCACAAAACTGGTAATTTTTTTCATAATCCCTTGTCCTAGTTGTAATTTCACTACATAATTGATCTTACGTCACAATTTCAGATATGGATACAAGTGGAGAAACCAATGACAGTATAACAAAAGATGAAAATGAAGATGCTAGTTTAGAAGATGGTGATAATGAAGATGAAGAAATCGATGAGGATATGAATGAGGATGATATTGTGATTGGTCAAACTATCATTCCAGGGAAGGAAGAGTGGCAATCAGGTGAAAATAAACTACCTGTATTAACATAAGATTCTCGCATTACTCTGAGGTATGTTGTGAAGTTGTCAAAAATGAATTTGATTGATTTCAGATTCGTCAGATTACGACGATGACAATAATGAAGAACATGGAGCGACAAGAGATGAAGTGTTTTCGCGTCTCGAGGAAACACGAGCTAATCTCGAAGAGCAATTAGGATTCGATCGATTTATAGAGGCCTATAAAGCAGTTCAGGTATACGTTGGCTTACTACTGTACATCGCAGTATTGCAATAGTGCTTCAATCAACAAATTTCTTTGGAACTTACAGTGATTAAGTGAAAAGTATTTGTAAAGATACAAATTTTACCGATGTAGACAATCTATACTGGTATTGATTTTCGGATTTTTCAACATTGACAAACAGTAGGGACAGAAAAACTTTTAGTTATTCTGCCGGTTCGAATGGAGGCAAAATCTATTGTACAGTGCTACAGTGAATTTGAAATTTTTGTATTAAAATGTAATTGGTTTTTGTTTGACTTGTATATTTCAGGCGATTCACGAAGATGAAGACGAGAGTATAGAAGATTGTAGTAAAGTAGTTACTAAAATATTAGGAGATCAAAACCATCTTTATGATAAAATATTACGTCTTGTAATCGCTGATGGAGCTTATACCGAAGGTATGTTGCATATTATCATCATCCTCTTTTTGAGAACAGAGGGTTGGGGAATATTAATGAAATATACGCAATGTATTCATGTTTATGTTTTCAGATAACGAATGAGATGATTCTGCTGGTATTTTCAACTGAAAACTGAGATCTGATGATAGGAATTAATTTCTGCTGTGAATTCATTAACCGTCCATGTGTATGTTGATTTTCTCCAGTTCTGACCTCTGTCTGTGATACACTAAATAACATATCCATTACACGCGCCACAGACCTCTGTGATATACATCAGAGATTATAATAATCGTTTGTGTTCAAATTAGTGCTGTTTTATTGAATGTTAAGATTACTTAAAAGACGATTTATACGAAATGTATATTAGATACAGTGGAACCTTTGGAACTTCAGGGGACCGGAAAATCTGTTCGTTAATATAATCAATAGTTGGTTATATCCAGGATGAAATTATTAAAATTTTCCTATTTCGAATGAAATTCTAGGTTAGTGATAACCAATGAATCGCTATATCCAAGGTCATTACAACAAGGTTCCGCTATACTATTTCTAGAACAAGTCTATAGATAGTAGTGAACTATGTAGTAAGACTCAGTATATGTGTATAGTGTGCTAGTTTAGAAATGTCTCTATATTCTATAGAAGACCTGTTTAACCGGGTTTTCTCGTTCAAACACATGAGATATTATTACAGAGCGTGTTTATAATTGTTAAGCTGTTTATTTTGTATATGTAATTATGAATGAATGTCTATGTGGGCAACTTAGACAAATGAATATAACCAAGTGGATGAGTTCTAGACTCTAAATCTTTGAGTCTAGTTAGTTTCCATTTCATAGTTTCGATCTTTTTACCGTACCTGGTAGGCCTATAGAAAATGTATAGATGTATTAAATGTCTTATACACATCAAAGGAGATGAATTTAGAAAACATTTAAGGATAAAATGTGTGGTCTTCATTGCAGAATTACTTTAAAACTTATGTTTTTGTGACTTATATGAACATTTTGCTTGGAAAATATTAATCTACCAAAGTAAAAGTCCATCCATGGCGTTCCATAATGAAAATATATCAATAGGAAATTTTTAAAGGCCTATGATGTCGATTGCAATTTTGTTAAGGGGTATATACATGCTATGTAATATTTTTCATTTTATGCAATCTTGTAAAATAAAGATGCTTTTTAAACTGTATTGTTCTTTGTGAAGGCTTCAATTTTATTTGAGCTTTGTTTGAGGTAAATATCGTCGTTTCGTGTTGTAAATAAGCGTATTCTGGTTTTCGATTTGGTCTGCAAAGTGCGCGAAGTAGCATCCCAGTAGAAAGCGGTCGCTACCTTTACAGTTACGGAGCTCGTTCGTTTCACGCGAAATGACGCATAAAAGGTGTCCAAAATGCCACAACAAGGTATTTGTATTCATTGTTAAAGAAATTTAATGATATTTTCAGATCATGAGGTTATTTTATCAATATATTAAAGTTGAAATTAAATTTAAAGTCGATATATTGATTGTACTAATTAGCGAAAATCACCGATATATTTATTTTTCACTGATCGGTCGATGATGGATATTTTATTTCCTAGGGGAAGAATGATCAATTATTTTATTTCTAGGTGATGTTTTGTCACATTTAGATTTGATTAATTTGTTTCTGTTTATTAGATTCCAGTTGCTTGTAAGTCGTGTAAATGCGGTCATAAATTCCAAGTGCGATCAAAATTAGCTATTGATGATAAGGGTAAGTTAATTAACATCAAACTTGCTGGATCTTAATTAGAAAATTTCAAAAACTGCTAGTTTCTTGCCGATCTTTTAAAGGTAAAACCAGATTCCGGCCACCCACAAATATCAGCGAACGAAAGAAACGTTTGGTAAGAGTTCGGAAAGTCACGGCGCAATATCAGGCGAGCATTCCCGCCCGACTGAAACAAATCCGAAAAAAGGTCAGAGAAAACGTGACCGGGGCCGGTAGTACGGACAGACGACCGGTAGGTCGACCTCGTAAAAATCCGATCAATCCATCGGTAAGTTCGTCGTCGAACTCGGCGACTTCAGAGACATCGGGAATTCAACATCAACGGACGAAAAGACAAATGAAATGTGCACTAGCGAGAGCTAGAGATGAAGCAGGTTGGTACAAATAAATTAATCCTGTGAACCCTGTTACAACGACACCCCTAAATGCCGGTGTAGCATCTATACGGGAGAATTATGCGTGATTATTTTCTCATTACTTCGATTTTCAGAAAAAGTGACGGCGAATCAGAATGAAGAAACGTACAGTAATTTATCCGCGGAGAAAGCATTGCAGTATTCTATCATACTAGCCGAACTAAATCGCAAATACGCCATTCAAACATTTAAACCGATTTGAACGAGAAATCTCCGTTATTGTAAGACTTGTGTGCAATAGATAGTAAGAACTGCCTGCTGTAAATGATGAGAGAAGAGAGGATTAGGAAGTGTCATCGAATTCAAGTGAATTTAATGAGTCTGCTCGAAAGACTACAGTGTAAAATAAAAACCTGTATATTATACTACCTAGATCATTTATACTTTATATAATATCCATAGAAATGAAATAACGAATAAAAACATTTGTTAGAAAGTACATACGTGTCTGAATTGCTTTATTTTTCGATTTTTCATGAACAAATCAAATTGTGAAATACGATATGCATCAGAATGTACTTTATTTACAATACAAAAATCTTTTAGCTTAGTTCCCGTTGAACAGATGATTATATAAAAAGATCCGCTTAGTACACAAATGCCTATACATTGTTTTATTATTCGATTTTTCATGAACAAATAAAATTGCGAAATTTGATACAAAAATTTCCATATGTGGTCATTTTTTTTTTCGCGAAATGCATTCCTTACGAACAGATGGAAGTGAAAATGTTCAACGTACATAAAATGTTCAGCCTCTGTAAAAGTTCTATGTTCAGTAGCGTTTCTTTCGTAAAATTTCTGGTTTCCAATGAATAGGATGAGTTTCTTCAGTCTGCAAATAAAAATTCGAAATTTAAGATATTTGAATCGGATACAGTGAATCCAGTATAAGTCCAAGGCGAGGATCTTTCCATGAACGAAATGTCTATTATGACACGGAACTAGTCAAAATTCTCCCTCAAGCTAACACGAACTGATATCATAAATTTAATTGCGGTTTACCAAAGTGACCCAGCTGATTAGGAGAATCAGGACCCAGTTCTACAGTTGTGAGTTAGAGTTAATTCTGAGGTAATGTTAGTTTTCATTTTCAATGAGTTAACTCTGAGTCAAATCTTAACTCAGAACTGTGGAACTGGGCCCAGGGTGTCATTTTTGTTTAGCCTTAGCATTTTTTAAGAGCCTTACTAAATATTTTCATAAGTAAACACTTTGAGACTTCCTATGGATCCTGAATTCGAGGATTTCCTGTATTTTTACTTGTCTCGACATTGATCCGATGAGCATCGCAATACTTACCGCTGTGTCGTCCTCTTTATAAATTTTGATTGTTTTATCGGCCTCACACGTCACTAACCGCGATCCGCTGTTATCGAAAGTACACGAAAATATTCCGCTCTCCGAATCGATCGAACCGGGCTGAGCGCTCGTCGTCATTCGTTGGAAATTATAACCCGATTTCCAGTCCCAGAAATACAAACCACCGTTATCAGCTGCAAAAATAAAATCAATAATCAAATTGGAGCAAGAGCCGCTGAGAAATTCACTCCATAAACACGTGTGAACAATCGATTAGTCTACCTCCTGATACGAGGACGTTATCCGAATTCAAGGCCAATCCATTCAAAATCGAATTGTGGCCGGTTAAATTCTGTAGGAAATTTCCATCGGGGAATTTCCATTGCTTGATATTATCCGGCGATGCAGACGCAAATGTGTATCTAAAAGATAAAGTATAATCCGTGATTGTGATCTGTGATAGAAGGTTTGTTTCTTGCATGATATACTAATGTCCTATTTGGGATGAAATTCAAGGTTTGTAATAACCAATAAATTGATTCCAGTTCAGTTTTTTTAGAATGTAGTCTTATTCTACTTACTGTGTTGGATGTAAAGCCAGAGCGCGCACACTTTTCTTGTGATTCGTCAATGTGACTTTCGACCGCCCGGCCACGAGATCCCACAGACGTATCGTACTATCGTGACTACCGGTTATAATCTGAGGTTCTGCAGCCTGACATTTTACTTGCGCCACCGTATTTTGATGACCTGTCAGTGTATGGATACACGCTTTCGTTCTCATATCCCAAACCTAAATATGAAATTCGAGATGTCAAGCTTAGGTTATAAAATTCAAGATGGATTTACAGTCAGAAAACTTATTATCTCTGGTTGTCTGAAGTTGCCGAAGGAAATTTCAAAATTGTCCTCGCCAAGAAGTAAGAAGACAGTACACTTCCAGACAATAAAATAGGCTTAAGTTTAGTGGTGAAGTCCGATTCAAGGATCGGAAAATACATCAGGAAATCAGATTATCTCATTTTTGTCTGAGAGTCAAAAGTCTGAGCTGATTTTTTATTTAGTTAGGTGAGGTTTACAATAAAATTTAAATGTACAGTAATTGACAAAAGATAATGGCAAACATGATATATGAATTACCCGAGCTGTAGCATCTCTTCCACATGTAACCAGTACATCAATAGTCGGATGAATATCGATTGAATAACACGCGCTCAAATGGCCATGATAATGTCTGATCACCTAAAATCATAGAAAACAATTCTAAAACTGATGCTGAAACCGACCTCAATATTGCCGGGTGGCCACTTATATTTGACTTGCTTTTTTCACTTTTCCCTGTCATAAAAGTTATTTTCTCTTATCTGCTAAGAACCCAATCCAGATAAAGCAGTCAAATACATAAGACATAGAAGGAAACTGCTTGATTATACATGTACGCATCATGGCAATCTTAAACAAATTTCCTGATCTTTAGCTTTTTTTTACAAAATTCCCTTACTTTCCTAAACATAAGAAAATTCCTTGTCTTTTCCCTGATTTCCAGTTAAGTAGCCACCCTCTGTATTGACGACAAACTATATACTGACCTTATTATATTCCAAATCCCAGCATTTCACCTGCTTGTCTTCACCGCACGAGAACAAAAATGGGTGTCGAGGGCTAACGACTAACCCTCGAACCGTACTCACGTGACCCGTCAGCGATAACTTCAACGTTCCCGACGCTAAATCCCAAATCTGAAATTTCAAAATCATTTACTGAATACAGTTTCACTCACTGAATCGATGTTAAAATCTGCATTTAGTTTTACCTTAATGACTCGATCTGCAGATCCAGTAGCGAACCATTCATTACCGGGTTCAAACGCCGCACATCTTACCCACCCTTGATGTCCACTTATAACCTAAGTTGGAAAACATCGCATCAATAATCAACATATCAGATTTTATCCAGTTATATGATATGATTAATTTGCAAGTAAAATTTTTCTGAATTAATGAATAAGCAAATACATTTTAAAATAAATTTTATATTAAATAAGGGACTGCTGCTTGTTTATACAAAAAGCAGCCCTAGAAATGAGAGAAAAACGAATATAAAGAAAAGAAAAATGACATGTTACGGTTGAACTTCAGAAATAACTACAGTTTAATACTAAAATCAAAACCTTACTCGGTATAGTTTCCAAGGTGGATGCCAGGAAGGTTTCGGCATCGTCGGTGCTTTTCGTTGAGTAAGCGCTGTTTTCATCTTATCACTGGCGATCTGCGAAAGAATAGCACAAAATTTTACCAACGACTTATCGATTATCAAAAGGATGGTTACAGAATAAGAGAGTTTTTATTGAACAAACCCTCGACGGAGGGGCATAGCGCTCTAACGCTCCCGCGTTTTGTTGGATATCTTTAACACTGGCACCGACTCGACTAGTTTGATCGGGATGCGCTATATGCATGCCAGGTGGCGGGGCAGTATTCTGCGCCGAACCATTCGCCAGTACAACTCCTGAAAGTATAAATCGATTTACAAAATTTCCTCTGAAATCACGATAAAATTATATTTGAGAGCACTGTGATGATATACCAGGTGCCGATGGATAGTTGAAGGTTCCTGCTATGGATGTATTAGTTTCAGACCACTGCTGGTTTTCGTCGGAGCCGTATGGAGCTGTCAACATTAAATTCTCTGGGTGTCTTGGTTGAAGGTGTTGCTGCTGTTTCGGAATATGCATTACGGCGCCGTATTCGTCTTTAGCTTTGCATTTCATCTTCATCTCTAAACTGAAACAAAAATTAAATAAAGGATATTTTTAGGTTAGTCACTACACATGTGGCGTATAATGTCTATTTCAACCTGACTTGAGAGCATACAGGGTGGCCTAGCTCAGTCAGTTGTGGTAGTACATACCTGATTAAAGTCTTATTAGGACCAGAATGCATTGCCAGTCAACCTAAATCATCATTATTTAATCCATTTGAAACTATATTGAAGGATATCCAAAAAATCTGCATTGAGAGGTGTTCCTGAGAGAAAAGAGACTCCATGATTTGAAAGTTTAACAATATGTCTCCATGCCTACCAACTGAAATTTGATATGTAGGCATGGAAACATATTGTTAAACTTTCAAATCATGGAGTCACTTCTCTTCATTTAACCCCTTTCAGTGAAGACTTTTTGGATATCCTTCAATGCAGTTTCAAATGGATTAAAAAATGATGATTTAGGTCGACTGTCTGTCCTTTCTGGTCCTATTAAGACCTTTATCAGGTATGTACTACCAAAAATGAGCGAGCTAGGCCACCCGGAATGCTCTCCTGTCAGGTTGAAATAGACATTAGATGAAAGTTAGTTCCAGTGTTAGGCCGACGATGATTTTTTACCTTTGTTTGTCAGTTGCTGGTATATTTGCCTGATCCGAAAGAAACATATCATGAGTTCGTTTTAATGAACGAAATACTAAAGTATGTACGGAATGTTTTTGAACCTCCTGAAATCGAAATACCGTAATGTTTTATACGTCACGAACATCAAAATCATCGAATTAGAAATTTACTTCACTTCATTCAAAGAAATGTTGTCTCTTACCTCCATCATTCACTTATAGATCCCACTTTTATTCCGATGATTCACTTATCACTACAATACTCAACGCACAATTATTTTTTCTGAATATACCGCCGCGGTTGCTCAGAAAATACCATGTAAAATGTATTTGTAACGTTTTAAAACTTTAGAATCATGGGCGCAGCCATTTTCTTTTGTATCCGGTAAGGTGGCACCACTGTACGGCGTACACCAGTACAGCATTTTCAGCGGGCCGGACGAAGGTTCTTTTTATCCGATCGTAAATCCATGATATCGATCTCAAATATCGAATGCTCGCCTCGCCTTGAATCAATCAATCTTCGCACCTGTTCGCCAAAATGACACATTCGCCAGGCTCCTGATACAATCGCAACCAGCAGGCGCCAAATAGATATCGCTTTTCTGGGGATCTCAGAATCACATTTTAAACAATCCAACGACAGCAAAGACGAATCTAGGATTCTTTGAAGGGAGTGGAACTCAAAATCTGAGTGGGTATACTTAAATTTGAAAAGGGCATATTTGAGAGTGCAATGTTTTGGTGGTCAGCGCATAAAGGACAAAAAGAGGCGTCTGACCCTTTTGTTTTTAGTGTTTTCAAAATTTTCTTTGCAAAAAGATTCTTTTAGAACCTGCACATTCTAATTTTGATGGAGTGGACCACTCTTCGATCCACCCCCTATATCCGCCCTGGACAGAAAAGGTGAAACGTGAAGCAGCTTATCGTTTTACTTTTATGCACACGAGCGTTCCAGAATGCATTCCGAATGTTTGAATTCTAAGGGGGGGGGGTGTTTTTTACGAAATTGAATTTGATTCGAGCTAAATCCAGTTCGACGTCGGACAGCGAAAAGGGATTAGTAAATCGAATCGTTTATCGTTATTGATAAGTCTAATCGCCAATTTATCAATTTGACGTCGCGACTCGAAAAGAAAGATGGGTTTTTAGTGGTGACAGATGATCGGTGATTCGATTGTTTCGCTCATTAAAAATGTGCATCTCCCCGACAAAAAACCAATCACACGCTAAAATTTTCTTTGCAGGATCGCCGAACACGGCGACTACTTACACAGCCCTTTGAAAATTATGTAGATGAAAGTAATTACAAACTTGGCAGCCGTCACGCTGTAACTTCATCTGATATAGAGTAAATAATTCCGAAAAAACGTTTTGATATTTGAGATTTGTCATCAGCTGAATAAAGTCAATATGGATGTAAGCGCCTGACATTTAAGCCTGACCAGGTGCGAGGCGCAGACGACTGCAGCCAATCCCCGAGACATTTTTAAGAATTCACACATGAATCTTGTTACGTGCCTCGATGATCATTTTTAGTGTCTGCACACGTTTTTATCAACGCCGACAGCTGCGAACGAAGAGGGGTCGACTAGATTCAACCTAGCATAATTAAGCCAATGGCCCTATTTAGTGAAATAGTTTGTTAAAAAACACGGTGCTCCGATTGAGATTTTGGGACGGTCCTTAATTAAATATCGGAAAATCGTATATAAATACCGCAGATGTCATATCTGCAAAACACTTTCTGCTCTGAGGTGCGCATCGACACAGGTGAAAGGTAATATTTTTCAAAGTTGTTTTCTTAAGGGAATTTTTGATTTTTTACTATGGAAATATATTGAATGAAAATAGATTGAGCAGTTGGAATATTATTGATTTATATAAACTACGTTATATCGTAGCCGTTTCAATTGACAAAAAAACAACAATTCAAATTAATATTATTCTAATCAGATAGTGATGGTTGTTTGGTGCCATGTTCTAAAAGTGTACGAGACTCAAATTCTATGTAACACGAAAATTTAATGTCACGCTAAAACTAACAAACTAAAAAATTGTTAAAACAAAAATTCATTGAAGATTGAGTCTTATATCATATAGAAATTATATGGTCCGAATCAGCCACATTAGAAATCTGTTTCAAAATGGCGTTTCCGGTAAAAATCGGCCAAGATCATCTTAGATTTGTCGCGGATTTGCCTTTGATCTGATTTTTTCATCCTCAGTTTCAGGAACCGAATTGAGAAAAACATGAAATTGGTATTACTAGCTCTAGCTGTACTTTTGGTCGTCACGGCCGGTCAGTAAACATTATATTCCATAGACATTCAACAAACATTATCATAATTTCAAAACCTTTACATTTGCGTCGTCGAAATATCATATTTTAGCATTGGAAGCGGGACAAGATCCATGTGATCCAAATGTGAGTAAAAATCATCATATCATGAAACATCGAAACGCACTCGTATAACGTATTTCAATATCATATCAGGCTATTCTGAATCGAAGTTTAAAAATTCTAAAAAATATAAAAATCTTATATATGTATATGATGTTTTGGAAAATGCATTTACTTCAGCAATATGCGCTGATGGGGATGTTCACATTTTTTTAATATAAGAGTTGACCTTATTTCGTTAAATAATATAAGTTAAGGTACATGGTGTACATTAATAGCGATACCAACGAACAAGTTCTTATAAAACAGATCAAGTCAAAAACGGGATGAGAAGGGAAATAATTAATGATGTTGAGATCGATTCTCCGTAATTCAACGTTTAAATCACTGGTCATCTCATTCAGAACTTCATATTTTCATATTTCAAACACGTGTTAACTATTTCTTTTTAATTATCTTTTATTTTTATAATTGAATCCGTATTGACATTTGTAAGTAGTTTTTTTATGCTTCTGACAATTATCAATTATCTTATTCGTTTTTAAGTTATAGCGAGTCAAACTTCCAAATAAGGTTTTCTTGGGTCCCTCATGCGTGCATCTTTATATCAGGACATCTCAAAATTTTACCGCGGGTCCCGACTTTGTTAAAAAATCAAATCTTGCAGCAAGGCTTAATTTCATTCTCAAAAGAAATGTTTTTAAGCCACCAATCGTTTATATTTTCTCTATCAGCCTTGCCAAGGAACTAATGTCTGCAAAGATACAAGCCATGGTAATGTAACTGGATATAGTTGTCAGCCTCCAGGAGGCGGTGATCTTTGTGCTCAACTGCGGGCACAATTAGTAAGTTAAGCAACTGACTTTTAGAGGTTGAACATCTTTCCATTTATGTATTCTTTAATCAAAATTATACTATACGATTCAAAATTCTGAGACTTGAGGCTCGGGGTAGGTTGTATATCATTATATATCCTCGGTTTTGTTTGTAGCCTGGCTGCAACTGTGTAAAAACACACCATGCCAATGGTACTACAAGTGCTTCCTGTTCGTAAACGACCCTATCTACGTAAGTAAAATAAATCACTTACTCAATCCGTGCTTGGAACTAATCTCGACGACCATAACTAGTACCAAAAATACATGCTAGTACTTGTATTTCTGTTTTCCAGATGGCCAGAAGAAATTCGCAGCCTTACATCAAACATCTAATTCATCCTAAATGAATATCTTCCGTCTTTGTATGTCTGTTACGTTTTCCATATGAATATAATCTCTACTGTATAAACTCTTAAAAACGTTTTTTTCTCGTTTTTATATGCTACGCATGTGGAATTACGATCGGAGACGAGGAGGGCTTAAAACCCGTGTGTACATGGTTTTTTTTTGTGTTTTGCCACCATCTTTTATGTGGAGCTGAGCTCGCTTCCGGTGGAAATGTATTTCTATTCTTGTTTTATGGAATCTCAAGTACGCGCTGCCATGTGAACGACAAACATTTGTAAGACTAGACGAGACGACCGAACGACGAAATGAATTATTACTTGTGAATATGATGTATATTCTAGATAAAATATTCGAAGCCATTGAGACAAAGCCAATTCTGATAATCTAAGACATACAGTTTGGTCCATAATAATAACAACAACAGGGCCTAAACAAAAGCACGAGTTAAACGAGTACAATTAACCGATTTTTAAAGATTAAGCCATGGGAACAGTAATTTCTAAGCCATAAGAATATATACATATTCATGAATTTTGTAAACCACAAAGCCATTAGCACAGTACGTGTATATGATTAAAGATCAAGAAAGCCATTTGTTACGAAGTAAATCAGATAAAAGATTTAAGCCATTTGCAAAAAGTTCCAATCATTCTTACATTCAGATTCAAAAATAAATTCGCAATCATTTTTTTTTTAAAGATAAACAAGGTAAACTTCCTAAACCATAACAATGATATAGGCGTGTATCCGGATGAGTTACAAAAACAGTGGTTCATAACTTCGGGTCGAGAGGAATGCTTTACGTTACCACCGTTAACGCGAAATAAACGTCCACATTTTTTTATTGATCTAATGGATAGTTATCGGAATAAATGCCTTCTCTGAAATCATATGTTTGATTTTGAGAGATTTGTTGTTGGCAGTCACCAGCTACAGCGAAATTAGCGATCTCTTCTGTGTTCATAACCGAATGATTTACGATATAATCTAAAATATCCCAGTCAGATATAGGTTCCAGTTGGCATTGTTCCGTTAGATACGAAGAAGATGGACTGGCGTGGTCTTGTCGCGGGACACATTCAGGAGACAGGATATCTGACAAATCCTGTTGCGACAGTAACGCGTCTAGAGAATCGTGTTGAGGACTGGAATATCCGAATAGAGGCACGACACTGTTACAATTCCACGTATCCGGAGTATCCGGTATATTCGACTGCATCACTGTATAACCCGTCTGTTGCGTATCCGACTGCTGCATGCTGTCGTCCGCAGTTTGACTCGGCTCGGTAAAGAATGACGACGGTAAAGGGCGTCCACGCAACGGCAAATTACTTTTAGTCGAGTTATCGGTACAACATTTCTCATGTAGGGTCCGCGGGTCGAACAGGTCCTGTAGTGATTTCTGCTGCGCTCGTCGGTGATTTGGTTTCGTTATTTTCCTCATTTTACGCGACGGTTGCCCGTCGTTTCGAGTGCTAATCGGGATGAAATCATTCGGCGACGTGGGGACCCCAGACGTAAGAAAGTTTGAGGATTGGTCTTTCCCGGTCTTGTCTATCGGCTGTGAGTGCCCACGTTGTTTTTTATCAGATTTTTGTCCGTTACTGGTCAGACTGCTGCTTTGTTTAGTTTTTATTTGTCTCTGTATATATTTACGATGATTAACGCGCTTTCTAGAAGTCGGTTTATCCAACACTAACTTGATACTTGACGACGCTATGTCCATAAACTGCAACAGTCCGGAAGATGTATCTTGCGGTTCACTCGGATTTTCCATTTCGATAGCAAAGTTAACGGCCACTAAAAACTTCAACGATAAAAGTTCGATATTTATGTTACCGAATCGTCAAACCTCTTACTTCATGCTGTAATCTCTATTTACATCCTGATCTTAGATGGTATATTTGTGTTTCTAAATGAAAGACACATCTCTCTCCAGTCGTGCAGATTTCCCCATTTAGGCTATAGCTACCGATACGACACCGATACGACAGCCGTTATAACGCATCCACCCACAGACTGAGATAATCCTCGTGTCGTGTCTGTCGGCTGTATAAATCAACCCCAAAAACCACGCCGATTCAAATATATTTCCAGAACAAGCGATCGACCAGAAGCGCTTAATGGCCATTAGTGGGCCCTAAACGGCACCGCGACATCTACGGCTTTGTAAAAAGAAGACATTACTTCAAACATAAAGCATTTAGTTTCGCATTATGTTTCGACTTGTTTTATCAATCATGTTTCTTCTGATATTTCACGTGTGAAGTTAACCGCTTTTAGATATGACGATCCCCGTGGCTGAACTGATCGCTGGGTCTTCATAACATTCGTTTCTATAGGTGTTACACGTTTTTTTTTTTCAAAATTGACATAAAACGCCACTAGTATTTTCTAACATAAAACGGGCGCTTACGATTTAACGATCGTGGGTGAAATTGAATCCTAGGCGTCAGAAATTCGAACTAGTAATATTTGGCGTACATATACGTGATATATGAAATAGCAATAAAAATGCATTATTCATTTTATCGCGAATAACAATTTATTTTACAAACAATAATCACTAAGCGTTTAATGGAAGTAATTTGCGGAAAGATCGTGCCTATGCAAACTGCAAAATGACATCAAATTACACGATTCAACGAACCCAATTACAGCTTTGATTATTGTATTGTGCAAATCAAAAATAGATATATTTCCGATGGTTTGAGTAGAATTCACGTCCACATTTCCATGGATTTGACTAAATTTTGGAAAATTAACGTTTTTCGCCAGATGTCGCATGTTCCAAAAGGCTATAATCTAAATTCTATTTGGCGAATTGCATTATTTGATTATGTAGTTGAATGGGATCAATGTATTCTTGAGATACAAACTTCGATTTGGTTATTAGCAAATTCCGATACAGGTAATTTTCCGCACGAAAAACGAACGTATTTCTTTACCGAGTAAAAGGTAAATGTAGAAATTGACCACATAATTGCAAGAATGGAGTTGCGAAAAGACGTTCAAGTAACTGATATGCGAGTTGGTAACTGGCAGAAAAATGACTACAGTTGATGGCATGGTTAGCACCGCGAAACTAATGGACACCGTCACAAGCATTATTGTGGTTCGTTTCGTTTTTGACGATTTGTCGTCGGATGAAGCTATATTTGGTCCGACGAATAAATAGGATATGATTACAGAATTGGAACAAACTATGAGTGTCAGCGGTACGATATACACGTAAATAACGTAAAATGTGAAATTGATCGTCTGATCGGCTAATTGAAAATAGCATCCCTGTAAATCGCTAGAGTAGTTCATCATCGTCATGTTGAAATAGCAGATCGGGCTGAAATTGACCAAGAATATGAAAATGATGACGGCCCGAGCGAATCTAGGGGTACAAATTGAGCGGGCGGTGAAGGGAAACAGCACAACCGCAACTCGTTCTAGAGAAATAGCAACTATTAACCAGGAACTGTTACAAGCTGCATATTGTAGTAATATCTCGAATATTCTACAGCCGGTTAACGAATTGAATATGTAAATAGGCGCAGAAATCGGACTTACGCGTATAAGAAAAAACTGTAACATCGGCAATAACATAGCACTGATACAATATAGAAAGTCGCAGACGGATAAAACGATGAGATAATTAGCGTAGGATAATCTTCGAAATCGACTGCGTATCATCACCAGAAAAGTCGACAAATTGCCAAATATGCCCAAAAACAACTGAATGGGCAGTAAAATTAAGGAGAACAGCTGGAATGCGCCAGTCTTGTTCTCAACAGACATCAGGTTTATGTAACTGTTATACGGTCGTCCAATCTCGGCAAAAGATGAATTCATTATGATGAAGCTTTCAGCTCAATATATTTTTGATATTCAATACCGTGCATACATAATAGCCGAAACCAATCATATGAGTGATACTCTATTCGTGGTAATATTTTTATCGGGTGTTGGGGATATATTCGTAAAAAGTTTCGGTTACGGTATATCTGAGAAACATGATATTCTGTAGCGAAAATGAAACGAGTCTGATGCAGAATATCGATTTAGTTTAGGAGTCATTGAATTACGTTTACTAAAAATTCAATGAATATTCTGACAACACAGTCCATGTCTATACAAATCAAAAACTATTCCGCAATGGGTTAATCTATATAAACAAGAAGTTATACGTAAAATAGATTTTTATTTAATTGAAATATTATTGTACTATGTACTTGATATCATGTTTTTGTATGTTTAGGGTTCCACATGTCGGCTAGTGCCGTTTGTATATCTGAGTCAATTTCTTTGATCGTTCCGTCTTTGAAGCGAATATAACGACACCTTTTCAAAACCTCCACGGAGTCCGGATCGAGACCGTTTAAGTCCCATTCTTCGGGATATTTCTGCAGGAAAGCCGTCATCGTCATCGGTGGTAATTTCCTCTCAGCGATTTCTCGAGCTTTCGACAGCTTAGCTTCTATCTTCTGTTGTCGACGTCGGGCTTTCGAAGCTAGATTTTCCTTTCGTATCTTTTCTTCCTCTGTGAAAGAAAAAGCGTAAGAAAAGTATTAAATCGGACAAAATGAACGAAGATGAACGAAGTGGCACATTTAAAAACCAAATTCATTCAATTAACAAGACATTCTGTAGGGAACCATAAGATTGTATTCAAGAAAAAATCTGACGCCGTAGAAAATGAAAAGTTTGGATGTCGTGAAGATTTTCAAGATAGTAAATTAAGGTTTTAGAAATGATGGCATTGGGTATACGCATACTACCCCGCTCACTGAATCATTAATTGGTTAATGATTTTTTTTTACTAAATGAAGGCGTTTGAATTGATCGGGGATGCGACGCTATGGTTACAATGATTAACAAATTCTAAGCCGACGGAAATTCGACCGATGTTTTTCTCGTCAGCTCTTGGGGTATCCTAGTAACCGATAATGTCGTCTGCCCCGGGTGTAAGCATATAAACGATAATCTTTTCCCTTCGCGTATTCATTCATATCTATCGGTATACAGCTTGTATCCCATTTGGGAACAGCTTTCTGACTTGTTATCTATTTAGCTATCGGGTGCCCAATCTCAAAGGATCTGTGAACTATTGAAACAAAATAAATGCAGTTCAAAGCGAAACCGTGTTGTTGTCCTATAGTCGTGACTCGCAGCGATCAAGCTAAAATCAAGAAAAAAGTTTCGTGTGCGAAAAGAAACTCTACGTAGAACTAAAAATAAGATGATACAATAAGAGAAAACTATCTAAACTAACGGTTACGCTCTGCTCGCAGTTTACGGTGCAAATACTTTTCAAATTGGTGACGGAAGCGAATGGAACGTAACAAAGTCACATGATAAATAATATATAAGTTCTAATTATAAATATATGTAGTGAACTATAAATGGTGTACTGTATTTGTTTGAAAGAAAAAGCTAATTACAGTTTTTACAAATCAAGTGTTAAACGTTTCCGAGGACACCATTCTGGAAAAAAACGTGGAAACGAAACAGAACTAAGATAATATGAATATAAATATCTACAAATAATACATATTGTATATGCATACATCATATAACGTAAACTACAAACACGTACGAATAAATAGAATGTTGGACATACAAATCAGGTATGTATATACATCTACTATAAACGCTATTAGGCTAAAACTACTTCTGTTTCAATTGGAGTATTGGACTAACCCGAACAGGTACATATAATACGATACAGACACTGATTCTTACCTGAGTAACAGTATACCTATAAAACAACAGACATATTTAAGTAAGGGAGAACAATATGATATGCCTGATTCCACTGACTAATTCTATATGTATATACGTTATTTCGTGATGGTAAATTATGTAGAATATGTTCGCAGGCTCCAGATTCAAAAGCACATTTGTTTTGGAACGCATCAGATCTTTCATACAGGGCATTGTAATATGAGTGTTTACTGGGCCCAACTCACATCCTGAGATTTAGAAATAACGATTAGTCATCAAAATAAAGAATTGTTATCTTAACAAAATTAGACGCTTTCGTTATATAATTTCAAACAAGAAAATAAGGATCCATTTCAAGTGATTTAAATCATATCAGCGCGCATGGAAAATGTCCTAAAACGATTTCAATGTCTAATAAAATGGTAGACTAATGCTTTAATGTACATTCAGCCTTAGTGTACTAATGGACATAAGTATATTAAACGATGTCAATCATTAGGAACGTTAAGGGATTAGATATTGAATGCGATTTTCCTTAATGGAAAACCGTGTCATTCATCTGTCTTACGGTTTGAACAATACTTCGTTTTTCGCATCGATGAATTCACTTAAATTGCCAAAAGTATGTCAGTGAGCCGCGAAACGGAGTCGACTGATATGACAGACGTGTTTGTGTATTTGAAGAAAAATTTCTTTATTAGAGACATATTTGTTTTACAGCGTACAATAAAAATCAAATACGAGATTTAAATTTGCATAGGTTTTAGTTTGTTTTATGCCCCTAGTCATTAGATGGTTTTACCACATCCAATTTTTATCATATCCATTTTGATTATTTGGATGAAAAACTGTTATTTGGTATGTTTGCCATTACTTGAAATCATTTCCCGTTTTAGTTATACGGTCTACCGGTTCTAAGGTTTATATATTGAAATCATTAAGAAATAAGTCGATGAAAATCCCTTACCTTCTCGTTCCATTTTCGCGAAGAACTTTTGTATTCTGTTTTCGTTTTCGTGGTTTATTTCTATTTGCCTCTCGAGTGCTTTATCTCGTAAATAAATAGCTCTAGTCGATGGGACGTCGCTATCAAATGGTTTCGGTGGAACCTCCAATGGTACTATATTACCCCGTTTATCCCGTGTATAAGCAGTATACGGCTCCTCTAGAATTTGTTTTTTCATCAGTTCCGTTTCTTTTGCTTTCTTCCTCATGAATTCGAGCATTGTCATATTTTTCGCGTCATCGTTTTGTTCACGATCTTGGCAGGATGTTTCTAGGCTAGTGCGAACTTCTTTTTCAGTTTGCGACGAATTGATATTTGATAGCTCACCTATAGGGGGTAATATTGCCACCAAACCGGTCACTTTCTCATCGTCAATCGGTTTATTCGCATCAG
This sequence comes from Tubulanus polymorphus, assembly GCF_964204645.1. Classification (NCBI taxonomy): domain Eukaryota; kingdom Metazoa; phylum Nemertea; class Palaeonemertea; order Tubulaniformes; family Tubulanidae; genus Tubulanus; species Tubulanus polymorphus. The sequence continues at coordinate 21,558,876 of NC_134029.1, forward strand.
AAATTTGAGCAATGAAAGTATCGTTTAATTCCGGTTCGGTTTTCAGCGGTTTCTCGTTATTATTCACGGAATTCGAAACATCTTCATTACTTTCTTCTCTTATCCGGCGTCGAGTTATCGGGTCACCTAAATCGCTTAGATTCACCTCTAGTACCTTGGATGACTCGCGTACTAGATATGGTTTCGGTTGTTTTTCATCCTGTTTTTGCGAGGCTTTTATTATCAAATCGTGATTTTTTAGATTTTCAGTCGTAAGCAATTCTACATCTTCCTCGGTCGGCTTTTTGATTAAAGGTTCCTCATGCACCGCTGTCGTAACGCTTTTTTTCCTATTTTGACGAAATCCTTCGTTCTTTTCATCGTTCGCTATTTCGTCTTCTTCGATTTTCAGTAAATCGACTTTGTTTTTCTTATCGGTCGCGTCGTCGTCGTCGTTTGATCTAATCGGATTCAATTTCCGTTTTTGTAGTTTCGTTTTGAACAATTCGCCGAGTATTTCTCTAGATTTGTAATCGTATTCGTCGAGGATCTGTTGAACTTTTCTATCGCGAGTATCCCGTTCGATCTGCAGCCTGGCTTCCTCTTGTTTGTATTGCCAACTCGCCCTCATCATTCGTCGTTTGTCCTGGTGAACGCGTTTCAGGTCTTTGAACGTTTGGAATTGCGCTTTATTCATTCGATCCACTGTCAGGTTCTGTTCTCGAAAACACCAATTTATTTTACGCATCATTTCGACTCGTGTAGCCAAATTGAACGATTGAACCCGCGGACTCATCTCCGCCTGCCGCATCGATGAGCGCAACAAGCTTAGATTATCGCCGCTCATTTTGCTCATGCTCGTCGTCGGCTTCCTTCGTTTCGTCTGCTGAACTTGGCCTTGCGCTTTCATTATAAACTCACTTTCTCACGTATATTCTTTTGTGATCAACGTAAACAGCTCTTTCAGAACTATCGCTATAAAAAGTTTTATTGCTTTTTTACGATTGTCGCATAAAACATTTCCTGTGAAGCACCTGTATATTCTCAGTACCTGTTTATTGCACTGAATTCTTTTGTAGCGTCAGTATTGAACCATTCATCATCGCCACATTTTTCATTATGAATCCGTTTTGTCACCAATGCACACACCAGTCAATAACTGTTGCATGTATATTTTTCCGTGCAGGTTTTGTGTTGGGCGACATTAATACTAATGCGTCCTCTAGTTGGCACTGTTGATCTCAAACCCCCTGCTGTATGTAAGACAACTATAGCGCAGTGCCTGACGGCTAAATTGTCATTCCGTCGTCAAATATTCTTCTTAGCATAAATCATTGCATGCTATTAAACAAAAAGCTAAAGAATACACCAGAAAGCGTGTATGTCAGCGAATTTCTGAAACCTAATGAACAGACAGAGTGGTTTTTAATGTTCTTGATAACACCTTTCATTCACTCCTGGTGAACTAAAAACACCACAAACCACGGCGCCGTGCTTGGTGACCAGGACACGAATCAAATGACTTCTATGAGTTATTTCCGACTCGTTTATTCTTCGGTCACTAATTATAACCATGAAATTCTGCAGGCGAAGATTTTTATTCATGAAAGGTAGCTTTCTAAATGGAATATATTTTTCTTAATTTTGATTATTTGATCTAAACACCGGAGGACGTCCCTTTGATAAACGCGTATGTGGTTTAGTAAAGTCGTAGAAATTTCTAGTCTTTTAAGCGAATCCCTGACTAACTGAAAAAGTCTTATCTAAATCGGCAATTGTAAGACTGGGCAATTTTTTGCTTAAAAATCTATATTAGTGTAATGTAGAATAAATGATTGTATAACGTATCTCCAGGTCTTATTTGATTTATAATCAACAATAACGTAGTCAGCAGTTCAGTTCTACAGTTCTGCATCCAATTCTACAGTTTTGAATCCCTGTTCCCCAGTTGTATAAGCTTCATAGTAACTGCAACTGGTTGATTAGATAGAATCAAATTATCCAGTAAAATCAAACTTTTCATTTATGCAAATTTACAACCGTACACGGGACAATGGGAACGAACCATTAACTAAACTGTTAACCGAACTGTTAACTAAACTGGAATCAAATAGAACAAAAAATCGCTCCTGTCAAAAATCCCTGTCCAATACAACGCTCTGTTTAAGGTCCAGGGTCCAGGACCCAGGTTCCACAGTTGTGAGTTAGAGTTAACTCTGAGTAGATCATTTTCAATAAGTTAACTCAGAGTCAAATCTTAACTCAGAACTGTGGAACTGGAGAAACAGTTGCTCAAAAGTTGGTTAAAGATAGCCGGGAGATAAATACCATAGCAACATTGATATTTCAATTGTCACTATGTCAACTCTCCACTAGTTAACTGTAACCAACTTTTGGACAACTGGACCGGTATCAATCGTACTTAAGCCCATAAGTGATCTTAAATTTAAAACTATTCTGGACTAAGTCTTAGTCGAAGTAGTCTTAAAAATTGGCCACGTCTTAGACGGAATCTTTTGCCGCGCCCGCGTGACTGAGTTCCACCCACTTGACTTGATTTACGTTACGATACCGCTCATCAGTGTATTCGCTGATAAAACTAATTTGTATGATTGCTTTTATTGCTAGAATCGACCTATAATGTCAGTACTCGTGGATCGCAGCTATATCGTCATTATTTTCTATTCACGCGGTGTGTTTTGAAAAACCCGCCGGGCGTCGGAATATCTAGATAGTCTAAGGAATTTGTCTCTGGTCATTCTCTCAGTGATATTTGGACCTTCTAACCACCAAATTGGTGGAATTGCTAGGAATTGGAAAAACCCGATTAGGATACAAAGATTTTTTGCGTCAGGATCACCGGTCGGTATGTCGCCGGACACGGTGGACTCAGTAATATGCAGTACCGGTATACTGCATGAATTCATTGAATTGAATTGAATTGAATTGAATTGAATTGAATTGAATTGGTTGAGCGGGCACTCGTCTAAAAAGTCGTATACCGGTGATTTTGGATAACCGTTTTACCCAAGGTCGATGACTAATTTTGGTGGTTTTGGTGCTAGTTTTAAACAGATTTTCTCTCCAAATAGAAATGTTGACATAATCACGGCCCAATGTTTGCTATGGTAACATTTAAGTATGTAATAGGATATTTGATTGGTTTTACTCCAATCTTTTAAGTTTTGAGCTCAAGCCTTTGATCGGATAAAGAAGATGGAATGTTTAAATCTGACAGCCATTCAAAAGCAAAAGTTGACTTATAATCTGATAAAACAGTTGATTCCTATTCACGGTGTCGATGTTAACTGTGAAAACCTGATTTGCTCAGTCAATGACATATTACTACAAAATGGAAATTCGAATGGTAATATAGTAATGGATTATTTGACGATAATTTAACTGCATCTGATGAGATTTAGCTGAACTTGAATGCATCATTTTCATATTTCAGTCGAAGATATGGTACTTGTAGGAATGATTTCATGTGGGATCCCAGGTGATATTGGCATGTATTGGTGCGATGAAACTGGTAGTGTTCCTTGCCATGTAAGTACACTCGATAGGGCTTAGTATACAAATACCCAGTACTCCGGAATTACTGCTGTTTGTTTGTTTCCATCCATGTCAGATCATCTATTTATTCATTGCAGGTATCAAAAGGCATTAGTTTTATGTGCATCAATTGCGTAGTTGTCGTAAACAAATGGATAGTAAAATATAATGAAATTGGTTTGTATACTAGGGTCAACTCAAATTCTTAAGTTTTTGCATGAAACCGGACCCCAGGGGCTAGTCTTTCGAAAGTTTGCTAACACAAGCACATCCAATGCTTGTGTTACAAACTATACCATGTCAGTTATCCAAAAAGTTACCTTAAACTCACTTTTGGACGACTTGCCCCTGGGACTGTTTTCCCTTTATAAAATCAATTCTGACGATACATCAAAAGACTTCACCCAAGGAAGTTTATTTCATTGACTCTGATTTGTTTCTTTCAGGTCAACCTTTTTTAGAAATAGATGGATCGAAGATGAATTCACTGATGCCGCTGAAATCGAAGCCACCATACTCGCCTCGTAACGCTTTAACTGTCATCGATGCTCTGCAAATTCTTCATAAACGGTAAGGCACAGAACTCCACTTCATCCAGATCACGTCAAGACACCATTGCAATTAATCATGTTTCGGCCAATAAAAAATCCAGATCAAACATCATATTATAATCAGACCCAGTATTCACCTACCGGAACATTTAATACGGGGGACTGAAAATAATGTCTGTAATAGTTCAAAATTCGAATCTAGGGGGTTTTACTGTAATAATGAGATATTGTATTTTGTGATCACGTCCAAAAGTTTGAATAATTTCACTCAGATATCTGTTATCTACTTATAGAGATGCTCTTGAGTTTTCGGGAACGGTGACATTCGTGGGGAAAGTCGATAAACTCAGTGAGATATTCAGGTTTGCCGGTTAACGCGATTTCTATTCGAAGATCGTCCCGCAAAAGAATTATCATTTACGCGGGTAAATCTTATTTTCTAGAGTCCTAGGTAAATTGTTGTTCCTGGTGAGAATAGTCGATTCATCGACGTCCGATATCGTCCATATTCTGGTCAAGGTATCGTTTAATTCTTCATATCGTCAAGAATCTTTATAAATATGAACTCGATGATTGATATTCAGTTATATTTTCTGGTTAGGGAGATAAATACATGTACTGGCACCAGTTATTCAAGGTCGGGGAAGAATATGTGTTTTTCGACATGAGGCCATCGACGTTGTACAAAAATAAACCGGAACAGTGTAGAATATTCTTACCCTGGAGTTCGGCATCTGTCGTATCATTTGAAGAGTTTAACAATATTGGAAAAATCCTACCACTAAAAGTATGTATATTGGCTAATTAGATATCAATTAGACATGTGATAAAAAAGAGGTTTTCTTTGATATCGTTATAGGATACCAAATATTTGAAACATATTCAATGGATATTTTGATATAATCTAGACATAAGAGTCCACTCTGCACTTGTGTTACATTCCAAATTTCCGAAATGATCAGAATTTTGCTTTGAAGTACTCTTAGTTCTTAGAATAAGATTGGCTTTCATTATTTCCGATGACTAACATTTCTATTGTGACAGGTTTGGTGTCAGAAATACCTGCCAATAGAAGATACATCAATATCTACTAACAAATTGAGAATATTAGATGAAGAACCTTCAGTTACATGTAGACCAGTAACTGCTGATAAACATATTAATTTCACAGTAAGTGTAGATTTTAAAAAACGAAATTCTTTTTCTTATTTCACAGTTTATTGAGCTATTTTGCGCTTGAGGTTATTTTATTTATATATCATTTGACCAATTTATGATTTAGGGTGAAATAACAGATATAACTGATGGCAAAATTGGAAAGTATTGTTTGAATCACACAATCAAGTGAGTTTTTTTCCGTCTGATCTCACAACAAATGTTTTTGTTTATAAACTTTCTACCATAAAATTTCCTGGATACATTAGGTTGTATTTGACATGTGTACCACAAGTAAATGGATTCGCGTATTTGAAGAAAGGCGCTCACGTTGAAGTTTCAAATTGTCATTCTCATATCGATGATAAGGTATTTTCAATAGAATTTTTAACTAATTCAGATTAAGGATTTGTGCTATTCTCAATAAATCCAAGGTCCTCTAGCTTTTCAAAATTTTGTCTGTATTTTAAGGGTAATATAGCTGTGCTGTATGGATGTATACATACCTGTGTCAAAATCGTACAGTTCCCACAGGTAGACGTTCCGACTAATCCTATAGATATCGGCGATCATTCAGTTGTATGTATGATGTGGCATCACAATCTGGATCAAGCTCATCTATCGTGGATTCAGTCGATTACACGATTACTTACGAAAAGATTTCCTCATCAATTCACCAGGTATATTTGCTGGTCAAATGTAGATAGATTTATGTCACTTCTGAGAACCAGTTCTCTACAACGTACACCTATCGATGTTGAAAAAATGTTGCTAACTGATGAATTGGCTTCATTATCATGTATGAGTTCTTTTTAGAATTTAATTTCTATTTCAGTTCAGAAAATACCAGTGATTTACTTCGCAAAATCCTTACAAGTTCCAAAGAAACAGTTAGTAATGCTCCTTTGCTTTACCATGAGAAAAATTGGGTGTATGAATTCATTTCATCGACTGATATCTGCTATCGGAACTCAAAGGTGGGGTTTTAGCTGTTCATATCGTTGTAGTCTGATAGAGATATCTGACAGTTTTCGGAATATTGTAGGTGAAACCGTTGAATTTTCCAAGCATCAACTCAGTGATCGACAAGGCAAAGAACTATGCTGATTCATTACAGTGCATCGGGTCTGAAACTGCTTGGACTGTGTTTAGTATGGACTCAAAACAATCCGATGATTTGGTAAGTATTGATTTATTCAGTCTGATTTAGAAAATCCCTTGCAAAGACGAATTTAGAATAACGTCCAAAATGTTTCCTTGAGCAAGTAGTTTAATTTACGTTTCATCTATACCCTATTATATATACTATTCCTGAAGATGACTATTAAGCTATGTCAAAACATTTTATAAACATATTTCATTTTTAGAGAGAGATTTTCTTTATTATCGTCACAATATGGTCTGTTTCTTCAATGGTATCAATTTTGGTATTTCTTATCTAGGTTTTAATCGGGGAAATTAAAACCTGCGATACTACGGGCATGCTGAGATTAGCCGATAGCGACGGAGCGATAGATGTCGCCATCGATGACAGCCGCAGCCGTTCGACTAAAACACCGAATATCGTTCGATTTCACATTCCCGACGAATGTTGTTCCGATTGTTATCAGATTTGTAACGGCTCTCTTCCCGTATCTCTCGCCGGACGTCTCGTACGAGTTGATAAATATCGAGTGATCATCGAACCGTTGAAACTAAACGATCAAACGATTTATAATATTTTCATTCAATTCTCAATGGATGACGTAATCGTTTGTGATACGCTGAACTTAACATATTTTAAATCAACGTCGATGCCTTCGGGTCTCGATTATTCCAACCCTCTGATGAAGGGACACAAAGTGAGGTATAATGAAGAACCAGCTGGTATTTCCGATAAACTGAACGACACATCATTGATGGAATTAGACTCTGCGGTCGTGGAAAATTCATTTTTAGATTCTCAACCGGATTGTAAAGATTCGTATACTGATTGTATCGACGTGGATGACGATTGTGATTATATAGTCGTACTGAATAAATCGTTGTTAGGATTAGATTCCGATTCCGATTCACCGTCTGCCGGTTTACGATTCGTAGCCGTCGTTCAAAAGACGTACCCGATCACGATCGGTAGAAAATTGGGGAAACCGGATCAGATGACGATCACGTTGATATTTGAAGGTAAGAGTGGGGAATCATGTCAGTTTATAACAGCAAACCTTACCAGGTAATTTGGGACTGGCAAAATTTGTAAATGTCAAGCGAAAATCTGAGTTAAGGTAAAAAGATACGTTAAGAAATCAGAAAAATTAATTCTGTTATTTGAATTGGTCAAAAGTTCGAATTAGGCCATGTCTGATTTAGGCTAGGTTCACTGTATATTTTTTGCCTGAATCGCCCGCAGAGGGGCCATTTTAGGAATTCTCATAGAAGAAAATGTAAGGCTTAAGAATGTGAGGTGGTTTTGTGTTCGTTTTTTGCTTTATGGACAATCCAAAAAATCTAAACAATCCATCTTTCGATTGCAGGTTCAAATGTAAAGCTCTATTCTAGTTTACATGTTGGAGTATTGTACAAATGTTCTGTATTGATACCGAGAGTCCGAGTTTATCATCTACCCGACGAATTTCAACTTCAACCGCTGGTTAATACAAACTCAATGTGCGAAGTTTGTCTGGAGGTAATTCTCGAAAGGTCATGCGCTTTCAAAAAGCTATGAACGTTTTGGGCTTGATGTGGGTTTTGATCTGGTATTTCAAATTTTCAGTTATTTCAGCACGAACCGAAATTGAATGAGAATAACGTGTTATCTGTGAACGCTGTTACTTCCAATGAAACGTAAGCTTCTATCAGAAAGTTCTTTTTACCTTATTCACAATTATTTCTTTTTTTCAAATTCTCCATTCTCTGTACAGTAAGAAAGAAGACCGACTGGTAAATGTAATTGGTATGGTCGTAAAGAAACAATTGTTACTCGATACTAAGTCATCTTTTCATTCTGCCGGTGTTTATAATCTTCCTAATGGTAAAAATCATGAAAGGCTCGGATATTCATCGTGTTGACAACCCATCAAAATGATGATTTACACTAAAGTGAACGCAATATTTTTTTCCAGGGACGCAAATTTTGCATCATATGACAATTTGTTTGACGCTGAAAGACTGTGATTCGGATGAACAAGTCTGCGTATATCTACCGTTGAATAACTCAGTCTATCCTTGTGGGTTATTACCGGGTTGTGTGGTCGAGTTACGCGACGTTTATATCCGCAAATCGCTTCGAAACACGTTTGAATTGTACTTGCAGTTTCATAAACAAAGCGGCTTGACGGTGTTACAGTTCCCTGATGAAATATGCCACAGCATTGTGTACGTTTCCCCGCTTGAGTATCTATTCGAACAGGGTCTCGGCACTTACCTGGAAATAAGGGAAGAGCCAGGGAATTTTTTTTTTCTTTAAAAAAATCAGGGGAAAAATGTATAGGTGTGGATTTTGTAAAAAAAAAAGCTACAGGGAAAGGTTTGAGAAATTTGTTGAGATTGCTAAATCTAAAGTGTTAGTTGATTGAATTCTAGCAGTCAGGGAAAACAACGTCCATGTCAGGGAATAGTCGGGGAAAAGTCGGGGGAAAAGCGAGTCAAATAAAAGTGGCCACCCTGTTGAATTTACGACTCCTAATATGTAAACAATATATATTTCAGTTGTAAGAAAGATGGCGCATTTTCTGTCGAGAATCATGGATATAATAATGAATATCATGACTTGTGCGACGTATGGAATGGTGGAATTATATCTACGGCTTTCACGTGCTATGTGAATATGCATTTGATTCTTGAATTGCAAATATCCGCTCAGTGTCAAAGATGTGGTAATTCTTTTCAACGCGGACATTGTTCGAATGAAACTTGTGACGGGGAACCGCGTTATATTTCACAAGCTTGGTAAGGAGCCTTCGTTTACTCAGTGGGGTTTTAGTTGAATAACCTTAGTTATCTACTTAGAATTTGTGCTTGCTTATCGTGAAAATTTTAATTTTTTTCTAGCATATGTGTAGACGATTGCACAGCTTCGGTTAGAGTTTACTGTACGGGAATTGCTGTGCGTGATTTATTACGGTTGAATTCATTAGCCTGGGATGAATTATTACATCTGGTGTCAGAAAACGGTGCATTTATCTATAAAATTGTACGTTTATAGAAGATGAATCTGTTCAATTGCAATTTCACGTTTTAAGATGGTGGTAACTTTTAAGTTGATAATAAGAGTAGTTAAAATTCTATTTCATTCCAGGGTGGGGTGAGAATGAAAACGCTGCCCCTGTACGAAGCGTTGTATGATTTGTGTTCTGGCAACCGTTTGTATCGCGGTTTACTGATGACACTGAAAACGACCAAAGATTACAAGTCTATTTTTGAAAATCCCATTACTGGTAAAAATTTTTTTCGAACAATTATATATGATAAAATTATTATAAATTCGATGTATCGTATGAAATATTTATAGTTTATCATTTCGTTTTTAGATTTTCAGAAGAAGCGATTTGGAACCTTACAAACGCATTGTTTGCCATCCATGAATCTCAAATGTTTGAATATATTACCGGTGAACCATGGAAAATTAGCAGACGTTTTTGTCAATTTGAAATGAGTAAGATGTACCAGTATACTGGTATATATTGAATTAATGTGTAATAAGCAATACACTTATCATCACTAGAATGCTATGAAACCCCGTCACATAATAAAAATAAAAATTCTTTATAACCTGATAGTTCGTATATACAGTATGAAATTATTATGATTGTCATATTTGAGATGAAATTCTAGGTTTGCAATAACTGATGAATTGTTCCATTTTATGAGTTGAATGATTGAGAATTGTAGACAGACATCTGTGGCCACTTGTTTGAATGAAGGTTATTAAATATTAGCTGAGTTCATGTAAAAAATGATTATTATCAAACTAGCTGCAGGTATCCTTACAGACCCACAGCTGTTAGTAAATGTAGATTCAATTGTACTAAAAGTACATTGTAATATCTAATTCATTTGATGATTTTATTTTAACGTCATATGAAATGATATACCCAAAACCCATCTTAAACAAACAAAAAACGTTACTGATATTTTTTTCCTTATTGTTGGATGATTTAAATGCTGATATTTCAATTTTATGAGGAGACTATCAGATACAAGTCTGTTTTAAATTGCACAGATGATATTAGAGCGTCGTTCACTTTCGGCGATTAAATGCAATGCGAAACGGCCGATCTCCCGTCATTATTGTATGCAGAACTGGTTCAACATCTTCTGCGTGGTGATATTTCAACTGGAATTTCTGAATTATCTGAAAAATTTAAAGATGTAATGATAATCTATGTACTAGTATAATAGTTATGTAGAGATCAATGTACAATGTATATAGACTATTCTAGCACTACTATATTCATAAATTCAATAAAATCGTCCACTGCTCTATCATCCCCTACCTTCGCAAGAATAATATGAATTTCTTGTTCTGCAATTCTTCGTCCTTCAATTATAATATAGATAACTTCTTAACATAGATAACTTCTTAACGACATTTTTCGCTCTAAGTTATTTGTTATAACCGGTTTGTTTAATGAGGTATTTATACGCAGACTCTTTCGTACCTATACACATTCTAGGTCCGTGTCCCCAAACCAGGTTTGATAATGCTTTATATCTGTTATCGTCATCTCTGAGCCATCTTTCGGGTCGAAATTCCATCGGCTCCGGGAATAAGCTGGCATCACGACCCATGTAGTATAGATTTGCCTGAACATGGGACTAAAATAGCAAACATCGTTCGTTTAGAAATCAATTATTTTTATCTTTCGTGTATTTGTATGAATATGAGAAATGTAATGAATATATTTATTGATAATAAAAAATGAAATTTTCTTTTATGAAAATTATGATTAGTTGTTATTTATGAAGGTGCAAGGAGGGATCGTGCTGGATGCTGCTTGATACATGTAACATCATTCAACTACATGACAATTACAACAAATCGCCATTCAATCTAAAATAGAAGCGACGCAGTTCTTACCCCTTCCGGAATGTGATAACCTCCGATTTCCATATCTTTTTGAATGTGTCGGCTCGTAGCGAATGTTATTGGATACAGTCTTCAAAGGAAAACCATAAAAATAAATCTGCAACTGGTATTCATAATCTTGTGGGGTTTTTTCAATTATAGAAAACTAGTTAGTTAAAATCGACTTACCTGAAACACTCCTTAACGCATGCTTTAACAAGTGGTAATTTTGCTAAATGTTGAGGAGTTATTTCCGCAACGTCTTCGGGAACAACGTGACTGATTTCAGCATACAGTTGTTCTTGCACTTTCTGATTCTTGGCCAAACAGAACAAATTCCACAATGTTGCATTCGAAACCTATACGTACCACCATAGATACATGATCATAAATGAATGGACACTTCGATGGCTTTTGATGAATAGTTTCACGAAATTTGAAAACGGGCTTCAAACGCTTACAGTTTCAACGCCTCCTGTCATCATTTCTATGGCCGTAGAATTCACTTCTTGTTTAGTCAGACCTTCTTGAGCCAGCAGAAATTCCATCATGCTTTCTCTGAGTTTTCCTTTCTGTGAAATCTTATCCAAAGCCGTGATTTTCTTTGGAAGAAAACGAAATTTGTATACGAATACGAATACGAATACGAATATTTATGCCTTAAGTTGTATACCGCCACCAAGTGTTGCAATTGAAAAAGCAGATGAAATATAAAAATAGCTTTGCACTTTGAATCTAACACATTACGGTATCAACTTGAACTGAAATCATTGAGATTCGTAACTTGAACATGAAGTTTGATTCTCTCATTAATTGATATTATTGACTGTACCTTGTCTACATACATCTGTCCTATGGCGAAAACTGAATCTAAATGTGATGAGAATTTTTTCCACAGTTGAGTCGGATAATACCTGTACACAGGCATATTGTACATGAGGGGCTGCATGCTTTTAAAGAATTCGAGTAAATTGTAGAGGAACTCTTGGGCTAACATTGACGGCGGTTCCTGAAAACAGCCGATTCTCGTGTCAAACAAGAACGTACACACAGCTGAAAAACAGTCATTTTCCATGTCTTAACCATAAAACGGGTAATCAATTTACTAGCATAAAAAGATAGAAAAATAGGAATTGGTCTTCGTCGTGCCGAGGGTAATTTCAACAAATTGGGATAACCATCGGATACTAGATAAAGTGTAGGAACATAGTTGAATTCCCGGAACACCATAAATCAAAAATTCGTGACAGGAAATAATCTTCATCTCTGTGGATAAGAAAATTCAGATAAAAGTGTCGCAATATCGTTGAAAAGTTCAACAATTAATGTCAAATATAGTTCGAACAACCTACAAGAACTTTTAACCTCCTACGCTTATAAACATAAACTGAAATTTGAGTTAATATCTAGATCCTTACATTCCATGGCCCATTTGAAGACTTCAAACTCTAGTTCGGGTACTTCCGATGTTGTCGGATCTTTGATCTTATCGATCCTAGTTACGAGATCTGTAGCTACGTCACTCATGACGTCAGTGAATCGGGCTACTTCCTGTATCCGTAACATCTTTTTACTGATTATCGACCGTTGATTTCTCCATTCTTCGCCTTGACTAAATACGAAAAATATCATTCCCAATACTCTGGTACACGATATAATATTTCTCTACAACTTATTCATCATTAAACGATTTGTAATCAATTTACATCCGAGACTTACGCATTGACAACTCCAAGACCCACATCTCTAACATGTGAACGGTAATATGCCAGTGGTTCCAGGGGTTTGCGGTTCGGATATTTTCCTTCGTTAAAAATCACTTTATTGTACTGTTCGGGGTCGCTTATAACGATATTTGTCACGTGTCCCAGTCGCTCTTTGAATATAGGTCCGTATTTCTGGGCCCTCAGTTGATAGACCTTTTTTTAAAAGAAAGATAGATCACACGTAAAATTGTTCGATATGATTATAGCCACTCAATACCAGTATTTGATTAAAAAGGAACTTCGTTCTTACAAAACCCAAACAACTATATATCATGTCATCCTTCCGTGTGAAAAAAAAAAAATCTATTGATCACGTGATTTGATTTATGTATTTAGATAGCTACGTAGAATATATTTTCATTCAAATTACCTCAAACATTTTCTCAAACGTATATCCTCCTGGTTTTATGTAGTCCCACAACGAGCCGATAAATGGCAAGCCCCTAGGACCTGGTATCTTGCTGAATGGTTTGGGTACCGGGAGAGCAGCCGCTGATACCTGTATGAAATCACGAGGACGTAAAGAAATGGTTTCAACATAATCAGTAGGGATTATCAAACTCTGAGATTCTTTGGACCCGAAAAAAGAAACAAATTGACCCAGGGAAAATAGCTATAAAATCGCTTCCCTTTCAACACGATGAAAAATATCAAAATGCTGTTCTTTTTCCTTACCTTGGCATTTTTAGTATCTATCACCTGTGTAGCTAGACCCGATGTCGTAGACAACATACAAATGCTGCTGTTTTCATTCCATAATTTTCTTATTCTACCAATTCTATTTGTCCAAATGAAACTCATAGTTTTGGAACACATTTTCGATCGGAATTAATAAGAGTTATTTTCAATGATTATTTCTAGCAATTTATCAGGTCTACTGCTTCCAGCGGTAAGCAGATATATCAGAATGAAACGCCTATCCGTACAGTCATTATATTCGATGGATTTGATTCGGTCCTCGGGATCAGTCTGGGGTCGGTTGTAACCTATCATTATGACGTAGACTTCAATCCCGAATTGCTCACATCGCCACAGACCTCCCATGGTAGAATTTGATTAAAGCCTGGGTCTAAGCGGATCAATGTTACTGCGTCTAATTAAATATCTAATTGTTTTCGTGCATATATCAAATGTACCGGTACATTTATTTGAGAAATATCAATTGAAAGCTATGTACACAAACTTAGCTTGAATTTAATGATAAATGTACAAAATGAGCCGAGGATATTTACAGATCTGTACGATCGTGGATCAATTAATTTGATTTTTGGAGGAAGGACTCCCCGCCCTGTAAACCACTAGCGTTTCGATCATGTCGTGTTTATTTCTTTCGAAAGTATCACGGGACAGCAGGCTGAACCAGTATTTCGAGCTCCCTGGATGAAATGGGTGAATTGATTAGTGACGTTAATACCTCGTATTTCACTTTGTAGCAGGGGATTGTGAACATAGAAGTTTTTTTCTATTATGCGTTTAGATTTACAGAAATATTACCTGCAGGCTCACGATACAGGTTCGTCTCACACACAGTGTGGGGTCTTCGGTGATATTCGGTACCGAAAACTTACGAGTGCTAATTGGGCATGAGTAATGTGATTAGCCCTATTTATTTAGAGAAATTCAAATCAGCACAAACCCTCATGATTTATTCAACAGCACAGCACGAGTTATATACAATGTATAGAGGTTCACTGAAGTGTAACAGACCTTGTAAACGACAAAAACATAAGGGGTTTAGTCGAAGGCTAAAGGCTATGATTATTCTTTTTCAATTTGCTAAGAGAAGATAACAAATATTTGGAAATACTTGTAATTGTGCTAAAGAATCTCAGGTAATCTCTTTTGATACATCTTTCAGTAATATGCATTTTTCCGAAGAAATATAGAGCGTCGTTGTGTAATAAATGGTAAAGAAATGTTACATGTACCGATCATCTGCTGATATTGACGTCAATGATAAATCTTACGTACTGTAAATATTTGAAATAATTTGAAATAAACAACCAATATACCGGTACATGACCTGTTTATTGTTTATCACGTCAATTATCAATATATTTGATATGACGTAGGACTTCAATAACTTATAAATGCATGCATATGGTTTAAACTTCGGTCAGAGTTATTCATTAGCGGGTAGTCAATAGATTGTCAGGTATGCATGTATACTATGTAGTTTTGATATAATGCTAATGCAGAAATTTCTGTGAAAATTTTGGATGATTATTTATATATTAAAGTCCTTCTCTGATGATAGAATCAAAATGGCTTTCGAGTCTCCACAGTGTAGATCATGGCATGTTAGGGTGAAAGCCCCAAAATCATGTCATTTAGCGTTCCATTTCGTGAATGAATCAATGTATATATTCGCAATTAAATTCTCGGATTTATTTTTTCGAAAGATCCCTCGAAATTTGGAGTAATTGGAGTTAATCTGTTCATATTTTCCAGGGCATATACTGAGGTCATAATGTCCGGTGATGCAGTGCACAGGATTGGAAACTATCCCGTGGTCATTTCCGCCGTATCCCAAGTCACAAACCTGTACGATACGGTGAAAAATACAAACGGCGTACTGAAATATACACTTGAATCAGCCGAGGTTGTTTCTGGAAAACTAACAGGAGCTACTGTTCCCGTAGTTACAACAAGGCTGCACGGAACAAGTAAGTTAGAAATATGTTCCTAACGTAATATTCCTCGTCGGAACCAACGAAGCTTGTACATGTTTGTTACATGAGATATTTGAAAAATCATTATCTGCTTTGGAGTTTATTTCTGTTCGATAAACGTTAATTACCTGGTTGCTTTCTAGTTGAAAATCTGGATAAAATTGCTTGTCATCAATTAGACAAATTAGAAAAGAATTATCCGATCGTTACTGAACCAACCGATAAGGTAAATAATTCGGATATTGTTTTGTTCTAATTTCCTTATACGAATAACTATTTCATCCGTGCTTCTTAACTTCACATTTACGAGCCATGGATAAAGAATGTATTTTCATCGTACAGGTTTTGGAAGTTCCATGGAAAGTGTACGAATCAACGTTGAAACCTACAGTTGATAGAGTATCTACAGTTTCTAAATACGGTCTGGACACTGTCGACGCAGTCACCACGTATACCAGCAATAAAGTTGAAAATGCGAAACATTTCACAACATCATCTATCGTTGATATGAAAGATTACAGTCTGGAAAAGGCCGTGCAAATCAAAGACTTTGGGATTCTGAAGATCGACGAGAAGCTGAAAACTCCAAATGGTCAGAAAGTAGCCGCTAAATTAGACTGTGTGATGGATGTTGTGGATCGGTACATCGATTCTTATTTTCCCGCTGCAGAAGGTAATCTAATGATATGCTAATTCTCTGTTCTGTTCGTCACTAAACTCTCCTAGGAAAAATTCTTGATCGTCGGTTTCATTGTCAAATTCTCGTGTACATAATGGTGTCAATTCGCCGTCACCGCGTGTCAAATACGTGCATGTTTGTCGTAAATGCCAAACGCTTGTTTGCACAGAATGGCCCAAAACTGATCTATATGGTTAATCTAAAGATTTCGCATGAACGGTCATTAGAATGATTGTTTGGTGCCGCTTTCAGCATGATACACCAGGGGATATGATCACCTAAGATGATAATGCCTGATTACATTTGGTGCCATGACCACGATTTTTGGGTTCAACGGGTATTGCATGTTATTACGAACTATTCAATCAATGCCACAAAAAAGGCCAGAAAAATTCAAGTATTTACCAATGAAATAATGAACAGGATACAGTTTTATTAGGAAATCGAATTCCAGAAAATCGTGTCCTTTGTAAATCAAACGGTACTTCTGCATGCATACTTTGAATGGAAAACCCGCTGAAAATCTGACAGGGAAAATGTAGATTGCCAAAGAAAAAAATGATCGTCTACGTGAAATGATTGCAGTTGTTCCTATTTCGGACTTTGAATTCCAACAACTTGGGAAAATTGGACTTTGTTTTGTCGGTCAATTGTAATGTTTATTTTGTCAGGGGAGACAGGTCAACAACAAACCGGAGAAATGAACACAGTCACCCGCTTCAAAAGACTGAGCGCCAAAATCCAAGAACGCATTTTGAAACGAGCTTTGCATCAACTATTGAACACCAGCAAAAGAGCCTCCGGAATTCTTACAGACCTAGTTCAAACTGTTGACCTGGTAAGGGGGCGGTCAATGATTATGAAAAAGCGAAACCTTTCGCCCCCCACGACTGAAATCAATTCTGCCAAATGCATTATTTCAAAAAAGAACAAATGATATTTACCCTTTCGAATCTAGTCTACATTTCGTTCAGTTTGGTGTGAGTCAATAGATTTATAAACGACACGTAACATCCTTGTTTTGCACTCTAGATTCAGGACTTCAGACTGAACTTCGATAAAGCTAATGATAAGTTTTGGAGCGTCGTGCACGCAGTGAATGATTACGAAAATACGAATGAGTCAACACCTAAAAATCAGGTTTGATAATTTAAAATCGTCCAGAATATCGATTCATTGCGAAATACCCGTGTGTCTTCGAATTCTATGATAAATTTAGCTATTTTGGTTGCCTTATTTTACAATTAGAATCATCTGACAAAATTGAAATCCTTTGATTTTGTTTCGATCGTTTTGCAGTTCATAATTATTTCGATAATATTTCAGACATTCGAGCAGAAAGCCATCAAAAGGGTCCAGCAGCTTACTTACCTACTTAAAATGAGCTTCACTGCGGGTAATGAAACAGTCATGAAATTCATTCCAAAACAAGTAGTGGCACTATGGACAATCGTGGCCAGATATACCGAGGATTTGTACCAGACCTTCAAAAATGTACGGTTCGTTTCTTTCTTTTGAAATTTTTTACCTTCATTCGCAGAACATTAAAAGAAAATTTCTATCGATACTTGAAATTTCAGCAAACGAACTTTGATGAATTGTCCAGTCAGTTTTTGGCGAGTGTCCGCCAGAAGATAAGTCACGTAAATAGCATGCTGATACAAATGGCTCATTTGATTATGAATACATGGCCTATGAATAAACTAATACTAATGGTAAGTTATTGGTGATAAGCTTGGCATTTTGCCCCGACGAGCAACTAATTGCTACCCGAATTTTCTATTGGTCGACCCATTTTTCGGAAACGAATTTGAATCAAATCGTATTTTCTTCGAAATTCACTAAATTCATTAAGTTTCGAATATTTCCATCTTTCACTTCAGAAAGAATCCATTTCCAAAGAGGAGAAACCAATCGTCAGTGAACAAAACGGGAATACGAACGGTGCTTTAGATCTGGAAATGCGCGAGGAGTTTCCAGCAGAGCAGAATGAGGTACAATTAGGCGATATGAAAACAATTGAAATCAATAAAGCTTGCACAAAATCCAATGCGGGAAATATTTCCGAACCGACTCTAGATTTAGAAATGCAAGAAGAATTCCCGCAAATTGATATCAAAGAAGATGATGATGCGGATGTGAAAGAAGATTCGATGAGAAGTGAATTTGAAAATATCGACATATGGTTACCAGACACAGATGAGTTAATGACATATTCTGATATCAGTAGTATAGGTGAAATTCAGTGGGATGATTTGACTTTCAATGAAACCGCAGGCGAAAAGGAAGAACCGTCTGATCTAAATGGAAATGACAGCGGCAAGTCTGAAACGCAAACTGATCATGAACAAACTGTGTCTGGTAACTATGAGGAAAAAGTAGATGATAAACTAGAGGCAGGATGTTGCACCGAAGAGCCGTTAATAACTGAATTGGTTCAACGGAAGACAGTAATCGAGAGTCCTGTGATATTAGATAACTCGATACTTTCTACTGCTGCGGATGAAAGTACAGATCAATCTGTGATGCTCGAAGTGTTGGATCGAGCGATCGAGGTAGTCGAGAAGGTCAAGATAGCTACTTCCGTATTGTCCGATCGGAATTCCGATTCATCGAGTGATAACCTAGCTTCATCCGATCACACCACCCTCATACACGAATGCTTAATACCTACCTCAGCAATCTATGATCCTTCACAGCAGTTACCACCACCTCAGCACCAACGGCAATCTAATCAAGCCGAATGAAATATCAGGTTGTATTATAAGTTTGCATTTCTGAGTAAATAGACGCGATATTGTAATTTCATTTGAAATGTATCATCTTTATCTTGCATTCGAATCAGCTGGTGAATTCAGTCCATTTCCAGCACTCTGGTTCCACAGAGAATGGACAATCCAAAAAAAATCTCCAGAAACGGTCGTATTAGGTAATGCCGATTCGAAGGGACCAAATTATTGAGCTTAGTCCGATTCATCAGTCTATACTGTGGAACCAGGTCGTGGGGTTACTGAAACTGAAACAAAATATTTCCAGTCATCCCATTAAAAAATTCTCCATGACCAGAATATATATATATATATAAAGCAAAAATACATGTATTTTTGCTTTTAGGAACCGGTAAGTGAAGACTCTTGTAACGATTCGGATAAAACAGATTCGGTACCAGTTGAAAATGGAGAGGTTTCGTCGACGTCTGCTGAAGGTCATCCTCCTTCCACTTAATTTTCCATCCGCTGCTTCTCGATGTATCCTGTACGTCAATAGATATCGCTTTTCTGTCAAGTTTTTATGTCAGAAGTGTTCGAATAAATACATATATGTATACTGTTGCAATCATCAAGTGTTCCAGTCAGTAAATTTAAAATAAGTACCTACCCTATTTACGTTAATTCTACAGTGGAACCTCGTTAAAACTACAACGATTTATCGGTTATTACAAACCTAGAATTTCATCGCAAATAGAACAATTTTAATAATTCATACTCGAAATAAATAATGAACTATCTCATATTTATAACAGATTTTCTAATCCCCTGAAGTACGTTGTAACGAGGTTCCATTGTAGATCCTTTAAAATAAGGATACGGGTAGATTTAAATATTTTGCAGAGCTTTCTAAAGTTAAAGCAGTCAGGTATCCAGTGTCGGGTTACCACATTATCCTTTTACATTGCCAGGAAAGAGGAAGGACTCCAGAACCCTCGAAGAAACAAAGAAACTCTGACAAGCCATTTTCAAGACGATATACATAACTAGTAATTATTATTTATACAATGTTTTTTTTACAATTCACATGCATATAATACATGGACAGGATTAGCAACAAATTTCTACAGCTGAAGAACTAGCCAAAGTTATCTGTATTACGATTTTTGACATCGAAAAAAAAATTGTTTCTTTAGCAACAGTTAGCTTTGCCTCGATATGAGCATCAGGAAAAATAAGCACAAATAAAATAGCGAATACAATGAATGCAAGCGTAGATAAAAATGAAACAAAAATATAATATCAATCCCTTTATTCTCAAACTCCAGTGAAGTTAGCGTCGGTGATATTTAGTTTTTTCTCAAACTTGGCAAATTCGTTTTTTACTTAAATTGAAACGGTGAAAACCCATAAATTTTTCTAACAAATTATTATAACCGATCAAGTACTTGAAAGCTTGAAAAAATAAAAAGATTCACTGGTATTATCAAGTGCTACCAGGGCCTCAATATATATGTACGCGATTGAAGTGCAGAGTAAGAT
The DNA here is from genome assembly GCF_964204645.1 of Tubulanus polymorphus. Classification (NCBI taxonomy): domain Eukaryota; kingdom Metazoa; phylum Nemertea; class Palaeonemertea; order Tubulaniformes; family Tubulanidae; genus Tubulanus; species Tubulanus polymorphus. Next base: position 21,579,526 of record NC_134029.1, read on the forward strand.
ACAAGCAGATTACATAAATATTACGAGCATCCACATCCACACGAGATGGATGAAATAAAGTAAACATTTTCCAGGCATCCTAAACAACTAGCGTAGTACACGTAGTCATATCCATAAATATATCTAATAGTACATAAAATCCGTAGATTATCATTATACAGATTAAATCCAGTTATTCTCTCAATATTGAATATCCATCATGAATCTAGTTGTTAAAGAATATTTTCAGGTGCCTCGGTTCTCTGATGTACAAAGGGAATTACATAGCGAGCACTTGTTGATTTCACGCAATACATTACTAATATGTATCCGATTTTTAAAAATTCATAATATTAAATGATATGAATTGATCGAAACGTCTAAACGACTTATTTTCAACAATTTTTACATAAATTAGAAATGATATTTATATTCTAGTCAAATGCAGTAGACTCCGCTCAAGTCGGACCATAAAATGTGTCCGCCTCAAGCATTATCTGAGTTGGATGTTATGTTTTTCTTAAATAGTGTCACAAAAAATATTTCAACAAACATCCGAATTGAACGGTTATCCGAGTTGATCGGATCCGACTCGAGTAGAGTCTATCTACTGTCTGTTGTATATAGGATTAACACGCCGCCATTGTTATTCCTTTCTGTTTGTGGATATCGGATGGATTCAATTTCATCATCATTTGATGGCAATCTTGCAGCGAACGTTTATCGCCGAGACTTTTACAAACTTTCACCGCCTCCGCGATCATGTCGACCTGCTGCCCGGGCGACGACAGTACTTGCGTCGGTAAATGTCGACACGCCAGTAGTAAAGCTGCCGCGCGATCTCGCAGTTCGAACTTCGTCTCGACGATTTCAACTCGTTCTGAAATCAGATAATCAATGTTAGATATAGTTAAGTTTATGAATTAGGTACAAGAATGCTATAAAAATGAATACATGTAGCATACACAAGACCACTTGTCTCTGAACTTAAAACAACAAGTTCCTGCAGCACTTATCCTATAGATACATATTGTTTAGTTAACACTTTAATAAAAATATTTCTAACATCTTTGAACAATCCCAAGCAATTTCTTGACTAGTTGATGCTGCCAGCTGGTGGCAGGCGTTGTTACTAAATGATAGTAAGCCGAATGAACGAAAGCAATCAAGAATTCTTCTCGCGGCAAATGAGGATCCGGACAAAGACTCTCGTATTTCTTCTCGGATTCAATTAAAATCTATTCATAACTTTTTAAAATTCTATGGATGATGAATACACAATGAATTGAGCGATGAAGTTTTGACAGAGCTGTTTATGACGGGTTCGTTAGCTCACCTTTCTCAGCGCGAGATGTACTTTGTCTACGCCTGATAGTCCTGTCCAGTAATTGCTGCGTTTTACTTGGGTTCGCTCCGGCCATTAAACGCGCCGTTGCTTCGTGTAAGAAAACCTACAAAACGGAGACCGGTTAACTGCTTTATCAAAGTTGTAAAAACAGGATTTTCACAAATTTTCTAGTTCACGACGCTAATACTCACGCGATGTAAAGCTGGTTTCAGTTTCTGCGATATCTTTCTCAGCGTGTTCAAATCCTGTTGAAACGCCCTCTGCTCGGTCTGACAAACCGTCGTACTCGACACGCTGTCCGATTCTTTCTCTTGCTGCCAGATGGCGGTGCGAGTCATCAACAACCAGTCCGTTACGACCATCTGTACACTCTGCGAACCGAATGAGACTAGTGTAATTTGATATTCGAATTAAATGCAATGACGCTCGAAACTTAAAACCTTAATTGTGTTAACTATCACGTTGCCTTTAATGCGAGATACATTTGACAAATTTTGAGTGCATTTCTATCCAATCATCATCACAATGAAATCTATAACAGAATGTCATCCTCCGCGTACCGAGTCATTCAGCGCGATGTCGTTAACGCTTTGTTTCTAGGATTGCACTGCAGATGCATCGCATGAATTTAAACAGAAATGCAATGCAACTACAATGCACCCGAGCTACAAACATGAATTCGTCTTCTTCGCCACCGTAAGCATTGTCATGCCTGAAATACTAACTGAGAGATGACCGTTGAGGTAAAACCTACCGGGTATAGATGTAAACAACTGCCGCACGTCGGGCTGATCAGCGAATTCTCCGAGCTGAAACTCTCGCGCAACAATTGTCCCGATTTATCGCATTGTTTCAGAATGTTGTATTCGTGCGACGATTTCTCATTCGTCAGAACGGATTTCTTCGCTTTGAACGCCAACAATGCGCTTCTCGCTAACGGATCGCTGAAATAAAAATCGAATGGAATATTACAATCGTACATTTTCCATCATATGATGCATTCAGTGTTCTCCATATGCTGGAATTTTTAAAGGGGTTGCATTATTACATTGTGGCTGCTGAAGTAGCTGGTTTTCGATACTTCAAAAAATACAGAAAATTTAAGCTTAATATTCATGTAATCTTCTATTTGATACATTAGCTCAATATATTTCAAAGTAATTATCTGCATTGATAGAATATTAACATCCATTCTGGTAGGGGCAGAATATATTTTATCAGGGGTGGCTGATTCTCACATGGGTGGATATAACCCCAATGAAACCTGCTGTGTACCTGTTGTTCTGTAGAACAGCCGGAAACGATTCGATGATAGGATAAAATCGGGCAGCATTTTTCTCATCACCCGTCAGCCAGTACGTGGCTACCGTTAGAACAGCCGACCACCATTTAGACGCGACATCACCCACTGCGTAAAATACACGATGATATTGAACAATACTGAATTACAGCCGCTGTACGGAGAACAATAAGAATTCAATTCACAGGCTAATAACGCGATAATAGCTGTTACAAAGCCAACAGCTGGTTTTAATAGAGACCTAGTAACGATATTCCCAGGTAGACTCAATGATACACAGTACAACGGGCGCTAATAACAAGAGCTAGTTCACAATTAAACGAATACGACTTACAATGAGATGTAAAAGGAGTGCTGTAGTCATCGTCGGACTTTTTGTTGCTTTTCGTCGCCGCGTTTGCGCAGTCGGATAATAACTGTAAATACTCGATCACATCAGTAGATTCTCTGAAATGAATGAATATATTAAACAGACGTGTACACGTAGCATTCAGAACAAGTAGAATTATACTATGTTCTAGGCTACCATGAATTTCCTTTAAATCTCTGAAAACCATAATTTTTTCATTTACAGAATTTTGTCTGGTAAAGTTTTATTTAGATTAGGTTTGCGCTATAATTTTCAAATTGATCAATTCGCAGTACTGTACATAGCGGTAGTTAGACTTATCCGGAGTATTCGTTTATACTTACTTGCTATTGTCTGTAGAGCCGATGTTTGGTGTCAGAAGAGTGAACAATGAAATCTCCAGTAAATGTTCCCGATAGGCGCGGGTAACAAATGACAGCGGATTAGCTGAAACGTTAACATCATAACAATTGAAACACATTTCAATGTTAGTTCAAAATCATTTAACATAAGCCGCCATCACAAAAACGTTTTTGACCCTTTCCAAATTCTGCATAA